>NC_136909.1:3326925-3369425 GCF_949606895.1 Notothenia rossii | reverse complement strand
CCTCCCTAAACGTCTTCCTTTGTTTAACTCTCTTGTTTTGTTAACCCATGACCCAAAAAGAAACATGTGCATTTTAAGATTAGCCATAGCAGTTTAAGGGCCAGCCAAATCATCTTAAAGGTGAATTTGATCAGGAACAAAACTAATGTTGTCATTTAGAGTAGTGCTTGTTGAAGCAGTCCAAATCTGAACAAAACACTTGAAACTATCGCGACAGCTAGAATAATAAGAAAAGCCAAAAGTCTCCACTTAGCTTTATTGAAAGCATAGAACATTTTTAGCCGTAAATCATTCACAAATGTCTTCTTCATTTGACCAGAAACAGAATGCATTGGCTCCTAAAACCAGTCAGTATCTGGTGTGAGTGTGAGGGTTAGGGTTAGGGTTAGGGTTAGGGTAATGTTGTGAATCGAGTGGCCCATGGTGGTGGTTGGGTTATGGTATGGGCAGGCGTATGTTATGGACGACGAACACAGGCCACTCGATTCACAACATTACACTAACCCTAACCCTAACCCTCACACCAGATACTGACTGGTTTTCGGACCCCCCCAGACCCCCCCAATAAAGCAAAACTGCACGTTTCAGAGTGCCCTTTTATTGTGGCCAGCCTAAGGCACACCTGTGCAATAATCATGCTGTCTAATCAGCATCTTGATATGCCACACCTGTGAGGTGGGATGGATTATCTCGGCAAAGGAGAAGTGCTCACTATCACAGATTTTTTCAGATTTGTGAACAATATTTGAGAGAAATGGTTATTTTGTGTATGTAGAAAATGTTTTAGATCTTTGAGTTCATCTCATGAAAAATGGGAGCAAAAACAAAATTGTTGCGTTTATATTTTTGTTCAGTGTAGATATTGCTGCCTTATCCTGAGGTGGCCAAGTGCCAACTATCAGCCTCGGCTGATGCTCCAAAGAGCAGTCTCTGCACAGTAACACTCTGCCTCCCTCTCTCCCCGAGACGAGGCTATCCTGTGGAGGATTCAAAGACGGCCCATCAGGGAGCCGTGCCGGCTTCTCATGGTTTGGGCCGTGCCATCTTACCATGGCAGTAACAACTCTACCAATTAAACATTCACCGGGAACATAAGGTCCCCACTCCAAAGGCTCCATCTCTCTTCACGAAGGTATCCTTGCTTGGCCATATTGGCCCCCAGTAGGGCTTTCCCCACTAGATGAGATCACAGACCCCGTCCCTGGACCAGGATTACCAGCCCCCGAATGTATTCTCAGTGTTTCTCAAACTTTTTCATACCAAGGACCACTTAACCAATACAAAAACACTCGCGGACCACCTAACTCCACAAATATAAAAAAACACATCGTTTTTTCTAGAACAGATAAAAAATGGCCTGAAAATGGTACAAACAATTGGCAACATGTGTGATGAAGGTGTTGCGCTGGGCTATATCATGCAATCGAAAGCAAACTTAAGCTCGCTCCATTGCGGAGATATTCCAGCGAGAGTGCGGAAAACTTAAATGTATTTATTTATTTCAAATGTGAAATGTTACCAATATACTCACGGACCACTAGGGGGCGCTCACGGACCACCAGTGGTCCGCGGACCACACTTTGAGAAGCACTGCTCTAGTGCAGTCTGTGGCAGGGCCATTATCTGTCTTTCTGATCTGTGTGCAGTGTACTTAGGCAAAATGTTCAAGCTCAACAGTATTTACCTGCACTACGGTGTCTTCTCCCTCAGTTTTAATATTAATAATACATTTAATTTCTAAGCGCTTTTTCAGCAACACCATTAGTTTCAGGTTTATAAGAGACAGGCTAGATTTGTGTGACACCGCGTGATTCTAACAAATCTTGATCAAAGTTCTTAAAATGTTTTCCATTATCTTTTCTTAATGATTCAATATCTGGAAATTGAATTAACAGTTCTGTCAATCTTGTAGAAAAAGTCTTCCCCGTTGCAACTCTCAGGGGATAAACTCTCTTAGCACTTGAGCCATTGTCTGCATAAATAAGGAAGTACTTCATTCTTAAAATAGTTGTAGTTGACAGGGGCCCCGCCACATCAGCACTGAAGTGTCTATTGGGTGTGTGTGATGATGTGACGCGGGTGAGTTTCCGTCTTTCGAATACTCCTGAATGCGCACACTCGAGACAACCTTTCCTAAAGTGTATCACTGTCTCCCTTGCCTCAGGTTTATCAATCCTTTGGCTTTTCATACACATGCCCCCTCTATCTGCCCCTACATGAGCTAAGTCTGGTGTATTTCCTAATACGTTAAGGTGGCCGGGCGG
This sequence comes from Notothenia rossii, assembly GCF_949606895.1. Taxonomy (NCBI): domain Eukaryota; kingdom Metazoa; phylum Chordata; class Actinopteri; order Perciformes; family Nototheniidae; genus Notothenia; species Notothenia rossii. The sequence continues at coordinate 3,367,161 of NC_136909.1, read as the reverse complement.
TGGAACTCTCACTCTCTCTCCTTCTTTCCATTCCCCAGGTATAATAAGACGCAAAGACCCCAGGCTGGCTGGCCTCTCCCTTGCTAACTTATCAACCTCCCTGTTTCCTCTATCGGGTTTCCTAACCCTCACTTTCTCTCTAAGAAAACCTTGCTCCTTATCTCTTAGCTTGTATCCCTTTTTCAGGAGCTGAGTATATAAGTGGGTTTAAACAACACAAAGCTAAATAGCTTAACAGCATTAGCATAAGTAGTCAAACATGTAAATATCACACATTTTAAAGAGCAGGAAATAATAAAAGGAACTCACCTTGTGATAAACCTGCAAGAGAAAAAGCATTTGAGCTCCATACTGTTAAGAAATAGTCTTTGATGTGGTTTAGAACAGGATGGTGTTTTATCACAGCAGAATTTAACTTTATCTCCGGTAGAATTCTGATCAGGCATTAGCTCCGCCTCCACTGTTTAAGCTAAGGACCCAAAATCCGCGTTTCTTTAACAGGGCTGCAAAAGAGGGGTATGAGCAGTATGAGGCGTGGCTACAATGGGTGATCTGTTTGGTATTTTAAGCAAAACACTTCACAGACATGTTTTGTATAGGTATGGCCCTACAATATATGTTTCCAATGTAGCATGATAGGTCCACTTTCATTTACATCAGAATCAGCATTTTTTTTATTTAATTTTTATTATTTATTTTTTAATTTTTTTAATAATGGGACACAGGGTTCGGTCCGGATTGATTTGTAGTTCGGTCCGGATTTTGAGAAGCCCTGCCCTTCAGGTACTTTGAGGGTTTGTGACTCTGCAGAACGTTTACATGCATACAAACCTTCATAACACACAAGGGGACGGGTAATAGCCGGAAAAGCATGACATGGGTACCTTAAGGCATTCATATTTCTGTAGAGACAGCTCAAAGTGTGTGTCCTCTAACACATTCTAACACCTCTATTATATCATTCACACTGACCTCTATTATTAATAACATTACATTTCTGGCGCTTTTATGCAAAGCCACTTACAATTACCGATTACAGGGACATTCTCCCTGGAGTAACTAAGGGCCTTACTCAAGGGCACACTAGTGGTGGTGTTCCTGGCGGGATTTGAAATCACAGCCTTCTGATCTTCAGCCCACCTCACTATCCATTAGACTACCACTACCCCTAATAAGTTGGGTCTATATACACACTGTGTTACACACACATACAAACACACACTCAGAAAAACACATGTACACATACTCTTACACACACACATTAACGTTGACGCACACACAGAGGCACTGAGGTGGGATCCATATATACACACAGTCTCTTTTTTAGGCATCAGTGGGGTCACTTTAAATACACACGTACACACTCACACAAACAAACTCTTACATCAAGTTTTATCAACAAATACTTTGATATTTGTCAAACACACTCGCACAAATGCACGCACGCACGCACGCACGCACGCACGCACACACACACACACACACACACACACACACACACACACACACACACACACACACACACACACACACACACACACACACACTAGACCAGGTCATATTAAACAGGTACAGGTCAGTTAGTTAACGTCTGCAGTTAGTGATGGGGGAGTGAGGCGTTCAGGGGACAGCAGAAGGTGGGAACTGGCAGCATCCTCTGTGGTTCCTCCTGATGTAGTTGTTGCTGTAGAACATGTTTCAGTGTGATGATGGTGCACCATGACTCATTTGAACTGAAGGAGCATGTTCTCTAAAGTGAACGGTTGCTTTAACTCTGAATATGTGACTTCTCTGTGTGAACGTGTTCTTCTCAGCTAGAGTAAACTGGTGGAATGACTCCAGAGTGAGTTCACTGACGTGTTCCTGAGGTGATAGGAAACTCTGTTTACCTTATCTTCTGATTCCTCCTCAGGACTCCAGGCTGAAGGAGAACTCAACTCAACAGGTAACGCGCTCAGTTTATTCACCCTGTTACTCTTTAAGTGATTCCAGTCTGTAAACAACCTTTATCATGAAACATGATGTAGTTTAAAGACTTCACCACTAACTGATCCTAGTTTCATCATTTATCATTCTACCATGTTTGTGAAACCAGGATATACTTCAAAGGTCAACAACAAACCATCATCACCTTTTCATCACCACCACTTTCCATGATTATACTTTATAAATACCATCAGATCATCACATTGAAAAGGAATCTAACTTCCATACAACCAACGTTAATATCTAGGCCGTCTCCGTTACCGAGCTCCGGTGCTGATAAGGCTCTGGTGAACGGCCGTCCAATCTTTTTAGGACTAAACCCCCAGAATCTACACGATCAACGTAATCTGCTTAGGGGGGCGTTTACAGCGTGGCCTCTAACACCAAACGGCCCGTCGTATCCCTATTTTAGGCACTCCAGCCTCGGATGTCCGACCGCTAGGATGGCAAAACGGAGTGTATAGTGTAGTAGGTGTTGGTGGGCTGGTAGAACCTGTTTTGGCAGAATCTCCGCTCCGCGCCGTTCCTATATGAGCGGGTTCTCAAAAGAAGGAAAAATTCAAAGCAGCCAGGATAAGGGTTAAACAATAATCTGCTTTAATGGCAAAAACATACAAATACTTCACCTAATCACGAAGCACTCTGCAGAGTACTCCGGGCTCAGGTTCTACCACCGTGTGAGACACGTCTCAGGAACGGCAAGTCAAAAACAAGAGCGCCGATCTTCAAAATGATCACAACATTTATACACAGGTGGGGAGGAGTTTCGCGTGTGTGTGTGTGTGTGTGTGTGTGTGTGTGTGTGTGTGTGTGTGTGTGTGTGTGTGTGTGTGTGTGTGTGTGTGTGTGTTTCTGTCCCTCTGCCCTTAGGCAGATCCCCCAATCAATGATTTGGAGTCATGACAGAGGACTCTTTGACAGGACACACACTCGTTCCCCCTAAACATCTTCAACACACACATCGTATCATGTATCTTATCACACAACAGTCACCTGTTTTTCTCTATGAAAGCCATATTTGTAAATATCCAAACGCCATCGTTCCATGACAGTCACCGCATCAGTCAACCAACATAAGTTAATTGTTCTTGTGGCTTAATGGCTTCCCTGAACTTCCCTTCACCCCAAAGTCAGCTTACTAGGAATGAATACATTTTATTGATAAGCTCAAAAGGACGTTTATCTTGTTTACTGCTGGGTGACCCAAGTCTCAAGGCCTGCCGGATGTGTAGGAGATAAACATTAATTCTACAAGACTTTAACTGCCTTATATCTGAAAATGTATCTGGGAATTCCCCTGTTGATTGCAAGGACTATTGATAATTAACAGAGAGACCCTAGGGGCCTCTTCTTGGTATCTGCTAGGCAGAAGTCACTCAATGCAGAAATCACAAGTTTAACACACATTCTATATAAGGTGACATTAAAATGAATATACCAGATTGAACTTTCCTGCCATAACACTTTAATCCTTCAAATAACTCAAATAATACTTCAAACCCCAGAGCAGTATCTAAACTGCCCCTGGAGGAGAAACCCTGTGTCGTTGGGAGACCCCTTGGTAATTAGGGCAGCTTCAGGACCCACAATCCCTAACCCCCTCTTTTGACCCCCTTATACCAATTAAAACAATCAAAGCAGTGCTTGAATTGGGCCGGTACTCACCGGTACGTAGTACCGGCACTTCTGATTTTTACCCATGTGGTACCGGCACTTCTTACTGAGTACCGGCAAGGTGCCGGTACTCAGTAAAATGCCGGTACTCAGCCGCCGGCAATATACGTATATATTGTAAACGCAACGCAGCACAAATGAGGGTCTGACTCTGCCTCACAGAGGGTGACTGGCTGTCTACATGACGTGGCCTGCCGACATTGCCACTTTCATACAGATCATACTAATGCCCTCGATTGGTCTCTGTGTGTCATTCAAGCTCGGGAGGGTGTGTGTTGGTGTGTGTGTGGCGCGAGCGAGCGAGAAAGCGCGCGCACCGGTTACGTGTATTGTTGTTAGCATCTGGTGCTAGCTAGCTGCGCTAACGGATATAGGGAGCTTTTTCAACAACAAGGTGGAGGGAGAGTCCTTTGCTGTCAGACTGAGAGGCTGAAAACTACAGCTCTGGTGAGGTAAATTACTCTCTGAGTCTTTAGATAGTTCACTTAGTTTAAGTTATCTCAGTGGGTCTCAAACGGTTCGGTCACCATTTATGTAAACACATATTTCCATTTGAGGGGGTAGTGATTAGTAAAATATGCATGAATAATACAAACAAAATGTTAACTAGGTGAAAAAAGGTAAGATAAACTTGTTGAGAGCTAAAACTAGTCTTTGCTGTTGCCTCAAAGAGGAGCAGGGGGAGAGGAGGGAGACAGGAGAGGCCGGTTCAGGAGCCCAGACACACTCACAACTATAAATGAACCAAAAACAAATAAATAAACAAGTTTCAATGTTTTTTCATATTGGATATTGTATGTTATTGGTTATGGCCATGTACTTATGATTTTATGATTATTTAAATGTATACATTTTTGTTTCATATGGGTGTAGTCTCTTTATTTCCCCCTCAAAATGCACCAGATTGACGCATTTAAGTCCAACATTTAAAAAAAAATCTTACCGGGGGAGCATGCCCCCGGACCCCCCTATAGGATTTGAGGACCGGCCCCACTGTTCCCAAATAGATTTGCAATTTATTTTAAATAGTAACCCATCTCCATATGTTTCTTTTTGGGTAGTAGATTTAAACTAGAGGGCTATCACTTTGTGAAGCAACGCTATTGACAAATACATCCAGCAAAATGGCACAAAAAACTGGTAGTGGCCTCAGGGACGAGGAGTCATTTAACCAGCCAGTAGGAGTCAAGCTTTACTTTCTTTTATATACATAAAGAAAAAGTCAATCTGTTTACAGTTGTTTCATTATGGATGTTGAGAGGTATCCATATAGCTCTTCATTTTGCTCTCAAAGTGCACCAGATTGATGCATCTAACTTCAATATTTAAAAAAAATGTTTCCCGGGGGAGCATGCCCCCGGACCCCCCTAGACTAGAGGGTGTCAGGTCCACTCCCCACTTATAAAAATAGCACTTTACCACTGCACCCCCTCTAATCTCAGATGCACCCTGAGTCATTTTGTTTAAGTACAGTGAGCCTTTCTAAAATATACAGTAAAGAGACAAACCCACCAGCATTATAGGATATACTATGACTGTGTGCCAAATACTTGTTGCTGATTTAGAGTACTGGCACCTTTTTTATTCCAATTCAAGCACTGAATCAAAGTAATATCAAACCCAGCCAGAGTCAAACATTAATATCACAGCAGTGACATCACCACATCAGCAGAGCATATGTCATATTTCAACATCAATCAAAACCACATCAACCACAGTGACCAATGTGAAACTACAGTTTAACCTGAGCAGAGTTTCTATTCCACTTAAACTATTTAAAATCCAAATCATCAACTAATGTCAGCCTTTTCCAAGGAAGGGTGTTCTTACCTCACTCTGAGACCAAGCAGATACCTTCAGAGACCACCAGAGAGACCAGGAGTTGGGTCGAAATGTACAAAGTACAAACAGGTTTTATTAAGGTTTTAACAAAAATAGAGGATTTACAAGAATCCAAAAAATAACAAAAGACACAAAGTCAAAATAAGTTAAATTAGAGCGTTTTACTTGATGAACAATTAAAAATGTAAAGTTAAAATTAAAACAAATAAAGACTCATAGTAATAATATGCAATTTCAACGAGAGGGAATATGAAATGTTTCATGAAAGCAGAACACATTGTCCATGTCATGTTTAGAATCAAATTATTTCTTGAAACATTTAATTTCAAAATGCAAACTTTATACTTTAATTTATTAACAGAGACTTCATTTATGAACAGAGACAATAAGGACAGCTTGTCTCTACGATTCTCTGGCCCAGGAAGTTGGTTCAAGTCCTTTGCGTAGGCCGCCTGCATCCTGTGCTTCATTGTCTTCATACCCGCGGTAACCGCTCTCAAGGTGTCAAAAACCACAAGCGCAACCACAACACATAAAAGTCAAACGCTAATTCTTGTCAAAGTTTAAAAAGCAAACTTATCTCTAAACAATTGAATATTATCATAATGTCACACAAATAAAAGAATATAATGATTAACAATCAGAAAACATAGATATGCACCACTGAGTATATGAGTGGGTTTAAACAACACAAAGCTAAATGGATTAACAGCATTAGCATAAGTAGTCAAACATGTAAATATCACACATTTTCTTAAAAATATTGTTACATCTACTTGGTTTTAAATTCATTACTACCAGTGTTGTGCTAGTTACTGAAACACAACTTACATTTAACTAAAACGTTCTTTTCTTTGTGCTCGAAAAAAGTGAACTAGTGAGAATATCTCCAGGCGGAGGAACTCGACTTGAGCTCCGCAGCCGCCGCCATGATAGTCTTGTTAGTAAACACAAACACGCCCACAGCGCGTCTCCGCATGTGACACAGGAAGTATCTAAGTACATTTGCTCAAGTACTGTACTTAAGTGCAGTTCTCATCTCTGTTCGCCTTGCTGTTGGTGCCGCTCACCAACGTCTGGGAGCCGAGACTATATACAAAAAATAACGGAGTAACTTACCATGTAGTAACGGGAACTGAGTTACTGAATTTAAAAATAACGCGTTAGAGTAAACTGATTACTACCAACCAGGAGTTGGATAAACACCAGATGCTACAAAAGGAGTTGGTCCAAATCTCCAAAGTGAGCAAACCTATTCTAATGACTTTGAGCAGTTAAAAAGATTCTAACATGATTCTACTTATTGAACTGCTCCCTGATAGGAAGAAACTAAGAACACAACTGAACTCTCCTTTCTGCTAAAAGTGGATAAATCAATAAACAACTCAGCGTTGGCCGATTGATAAGGCCATGTTGCCAGTTTCTAATAAGTACAATGGGGATAGCTAAGATCAGAGTCACAAATCCCCCATTCTTTAACGGCTTTGGGGAAATCAAAACTAAATGAAAGAATAGTCAAAATGATTCCAATCAGGATCTCCTGCATTGACTGGGATGAAGCATTCTCAGAGGTAACGTTCTGTCTCTCCATGACGTACTGTCACTGTCTCAGGTCCAGAGAGTTGTGAGAGTATGTAAAGGCGGGGCTGCTGATCTCTATCTCGGAGCTGCATGTCAAACCACATCAACATCCGGTGCTTAACCTGCGGCACGGAGGAGAGTCAAAGAGGAGACATCTCCCTCTAAGCAGTTTGGAACATTTTCTTTATAAATGTTTTCTGAAGCAGCTTTTATGGATAAAGGTTTTTAACAAAGTTGGGAGAGGAGGAATCATGTTGATCCACGGAAGTCCTTCATTCCTCCCCATCCCACGTGCGATGACAGCTAGATATCGCTGCCTTATCCTGAGCATAGATCTATATTCAATGCTCTTGGCTTTTATCTTTGTATATTTAATTTGACCTCCGTACAGAAAACCAATAAACCGATATTTAAAATCTAAAATCGGACCATTCTTGAATTTGATTTTGCTGATATGGTTTTTGGACTCAAACAACAAAATCAGAAAAAAGGCTTTTGTGTTCCTTTTCTCAGTTTTAGTTTTTTTGGGGATTAGTTTCTTGTGTTAAAAGAGAAACACACGCGTCGTACACGGACCCATATCGCACATGTTCACCAAAGGGTTCAAATGACAGAAACATGCTACTAATCTCTACGTTTAGCTTTCTGATTGAACTGTTTTTTAGCTCGACTGAATCATATGTTTCATGTTTCAGGTCCTGTCAGTTTATAGATGTGGGGGAGATGTTATACTTGATGAAAAGAAGTGATACCACAGTGTAGAAATACTGTAACAAGAACAAGTCTGGTATTGAAATGGACTTAGATCAAAGTGTTAGGATCAATTCATGCTTAAAGTACCATCATTAATATGACTCATACAGTACGACTATTCTCATAATGATATATTCTAGTCTGGATTCTAATCAATGATCCATTCATGTGAACAGCCTTTTGAATGTAGCAGCTGGTAAAGGTGGAGATAACTTGAATGACTTGTTCTACTTCCAGGTATCTTTATCCAGAACAGAACTTCATCATTAAAGTGTTGTTTTATTAATAATATGAACCTGCCGAGTAACCTCAAACTCATTTTGTGAATACATGTGATGTAGTATTATAAACCATATACTCCAGTAAAGCCATTCAAACCTGTTCTTACAGTACTTGAGTATATGTACTTTATTACTTCCCACCACTGGTTCATAGAGAGCTGGAGGTAATGATCTGATTATCACTCGGAAGTATTCATCGTAGAAATGATTAATGATTAAAATATGCTAATATCAATGAAGGAACATGACTCTCTTGTTTCTCTGCAGAGCCTGGTGTTAGGTTGGTGGGAGGAGAGAGTCGCTGTGCAGGAGCTCTGGAGCTGGAACATCAGGAAGAATGGAGACTTGTGGAGGGCTACCCTCCCTGGAACCTGAAGGCAGCAGGAGTCGTCTGCAGAGAGCTGGACTGTGGCTCTGCTGTTTCTGTGGGATGGAGAAAGGAGTCCTCAGAGAGATCTGTGTGGTGGATCAGCTCTGACTGTGTTGAGTCTGGATCTGCTCTGAGGGAGTGTGCAGAATCATATTCCTCTGACTACTTCCTGAATCTCACCTGCTCAGGTAAACCCATCAGTGACATCATCAGTGACATCATCAGTGACATCATCAGTGACATCATCAGTGACATCATCTAAAACAGTCGTTTTCAGCAACCACAGTTCATGGGGGGTTAACCCAGATTAAAAAGTGTCTGTAAATCCAGACATGATATAAACGTCACTGAACCTTCCTCTGGTAGCAGAGTGACGTCTCATTTAGTATCCATCACAATCTGAATGAAAGTCACTTTGATATTCATGTGGCAGAAGCTGTGTTTGTTCATCACGGGTGATCAGGTGTAATCAATACATACACAAGGTTTAGAATCAGAACGTAATATTTAATATGAGAGAGACTTTAGATTTAACATCCTTTATTTAGGACACAGTGTTTACAATTCCCACTGACAGCTAAATGTATGTTTGTGTGTGAATATGCATCAGGGCACGGTACTTTAAGGAGCAGCTGGTGTTAGGAGAGCGCTAGCTGAATGCTGGATGTGTTGGGGGGCATGTCTCTCTGCCTGGGGCCCCCAGAGGGTCTTGCAGTGCCACTGCTCACAGCCATGAGGCCAGATCAATGAAACCAGGATACATCCTTTACCGTGAAACTGGGTCTGAACACAGCTGCCTGTGAGCGTTTGATCAATACTTTCTGATGCTGTCTTTATGAGATGCTACTTATCAGCTGCATGGCTCTAACGCGTAAAGTTAGACAAGCATTTGTTCCAGAGCTTTTCACAAGTAGACTCTTGCAGGTCAGAGTAGCTGGAGTGAGTCAACAACAACACAAAGACATATCTGAGAAGAGACCAGGACGAGGAGGAAGAGGAAGAGGAGGAGACCAGGAGGGTCAGAGCAGGAGGAAGAGGAGGAGATGAAGAGACCAGGAGGGTCAGAGCAGGAGGAAGAGGAGGAGATGAAGAGACCAGGAGGGTCAGAGCAGGAGGAAGAGGAGGATGAAGAGACCAGGAGGGTCAGAGCAGGAGGAAGAGGAGGAGATGAAGAGACCAGGAGGGTCAGAGCAGGAGGAAGAGGAGGAGATGAAGAGACCAGGAGGGTCAGAGCAGGAGGAAGAGGAGGAGATGAAGACATTAGTGAGGAAGAAGAAGACATGTATGTGAGGAAGATGAAGTGTCAGAGAGAGGGCCAGAGGCAGGGGTCAGGAGGCAGAGGAGACTCCAGCTGGACCACATGGGATGTTCTTATTCTCCGTCCATGTTCCATCACAGCAGCTCAATCTAGCAGCTCTTAGTACGGACACATGTTGAGATGTGTTGCTGCACAGCTCACCTTCAGCCCTCTGAGAGATGGGTGATGTGTGTACTTCATTCTAACTAAGTACTCTGACTGTACTCACAGTAAACAGAGTTCTAGGTATCATGAGTACTTCCTGATGTTTTATACTATATGTTAGTTTGTGTGTCTGAACACCTTGTTTCTCTTGTGCTTTAAGAACACTTGTTAGGCCATGAGTTAACAATAAATAGGTTATACAGACAGTATGAAATACCACGTACTGTCGGCCCTCCCATGCCACCCTGACCTCTGGCCCCCCCTTTGCCCCCCCATGTAACATGTTCTAGACCCCCCACTGTGGAGGTGTGAGGTGAGACAGGTAACAAACTGCTGCTTCTCTGGCAGTGATAACTGGGAGCCTCTCATTAGGAATAGAACAGCCAACATGTCTGCAAACACAAACTCTGTCAGAAGTGTGCAGCTGTTAAAGCCACTGACAGCCGATCCAGCAGCGATCAGGAATCACACAGGAAGTCCTTTCACGCCACACTCCGAGGAAAGGACGTGTCATTGCTCTGAAAACACATTTCCTCACTCCCTCCCTCTTCGTGTGGAGGAAAGGACCCAAGTGAGGGAAGCAAGGACTCAAGTTCAGAGACTTAGGATGGACCTCATATCGTGTTCTTCCAAGCTAGAGTAGAAGTGATATTAACATTGTTTTCCGCTTCGTTCTGATGCCTTAGTTTTACCGGGAAGTGGGCGGGGCAGTCATTTCGCTCTGAAGGGACGCACTCATGTGATTGGCTTAAATGATGCAGACATCTGATTGGCTACAGAAACTCCCATCTTGAAAACATGCATGTGTGAATCTAGCGGCGTCAGGGTGTCTCAGGAATCCACTCACAAAAGCCTTTTTTATAGAAATGTAACAACATCAAATCTGTTCTTGATGCAACATTTAACACTTTTAAAGTCATATATTTGTGGATTTATATTGCATTTATTTAAAACAATAACTATTTGTGTGTGCGTTGAAACCTATGTGTGTGGATGGAGACATGTGTGTCTGCTGCCTCAGGAGTCCCCTGGGACCACCAGTCTGAAGGACTCCTGCTTCAGCTCCAGCTCTCTCTGAGCCTCTGGTTCCAGCAGCAGGTTCTTTGGGTTCCACCAGAACAGCACCAAGACCTCCTGACACGGCTCTGATCCGCTCAGCCGGGGCTCCTCGAGGCTCCTTCACCCAGAAGCTCCTTCAGAGCAGAGTCCGGATCCTTTGGCTTTCATCTTTTAGAACTCATTTTCTGATGGATTTTAGTTCTAGGATCAGATTCTATTAGAAAGGTGAGAAATAATAAAACCTTTTTTAAAACATGATGTTGAGTCCCTGAGCAGAAGAGGGTCTGCAGAGGAGGAGGTTCTGTTGAAGACACAGGGGAAGGGTTCACTAATGGAGACCACTTGCTAGAGGGTCTCAGGTGTAGATGTGAGGGTACCTGCAGTCTGTGTTCTTATCAACATGTGTTCTGTTGTTCATCATCAACTCATGTTGGAACTGAGTCCAGTTTGAATCTGAAATATAGTTTCATCTCTTTGATGGTGTGTCTTTGACCTCTGTTTGATCTTCTGTCCACTGCAGACTCTGTCAGGCTGCTGGGGGGGACTGGTCTGTGCTCAGGCAGACTGGAGGTGAACTCTGACCCGTCTAACCCGTCTAACCCGTCCTGGTCCTCAGTGTGTGAGGCTGACTTTGACCAGCAGGATGCTCAGGTGGTCTGCCGGCAGCTGGGCTGTGGGGCTCCTTCAGTCCTCCAGGGGGCGCTCTATGGAGAAGGGGAGGCTCCAATGGGGACCAAAGAGTTCCAGTGTGGAGGCCATGAGTCTGCTCTCCTGGACTGTAGCTCAGCCTCAGAGAGAAACACCTGCTCACCTGGCACAGCTGTTAGCCTCACCTGCTCAGGTAGAGAGGAGCTGTGATTGGTTCATTCTGTTCTCATCAAACTCTCTTTATTCTCTCTCTGATCTCTCTCTTGTTTCTCTGCAGAGCCTGGTGTTAGGCTGGTGGGAGGAGAGAGTCGCTGTGCAGGAGACCTGGAGTTGGAACATCTGGGAGAATGGAGACCAGTGTGGGGCCGTTATTCTCTCTGGTCCCTGAAGACAGCAGGAGTCGTCTGCAGAGAGCTGGACTGTGGCTCTGCTGTTTCTGTGGGATGGAGAGAGGAGTCCTTAGTGAGACCTGTGTGGAGGATCACCTCTAACTGTGCTGAGTCTGGATCTGCTCTGAGGGAGTGTACAGTATCAGATTCCTCTAACTACTTCCTGAATCTCACCTGCTCAGGTAAACCCATCAGTGACATCATCAGTGACATCATCTAAAACAGTCGTTTTCAGCAACCACAGTTCATGGGGGGTTAACCCAGATTAAAAAGTGTCTGTAAATCCAGACATGATATAAACGTCACTGAACCTTCCTCTGGTAGCAGAGTGACGTCTCATTTAGTATCCATCACAATCTGAATGAAAGTCAGTTTGATATTCATGTGGCAGAAGCTGTGTTTGTTCATCACGGGTGATCAGGTGTAATCAATACATACACAAGGTTTAGAATCAGAACGTAATATTTAATATGAGAGAGACTTTAGATTTAACATCCTTTATTTAGGACACAGTGTTTACAATTCCCACTGACAGCTAAATGTATGTTTGTGTGTGAATATGCATCAGGGCGCGGTACTTTAAGGAGCAGCTGGTGTTAGGAGAGCGCTAGCTGAATGCTGGATGTGTTGGGGGGCATGTCTCTCTGCCTGGGGCCCCCAGAGGGTCTTGCAGTGCCACTGCTCACAGCCATGAGGCCAGATCAATGAAACCAGGATACATCCTTTACCGTGAAACTGGGTCTGAACACAGCTGCCTGTGAGCGTTTGATCAATACTTTCTGATGCTGTCTTTATGAGATGCTACTTATCAGCTGCATGGCCCTAACGCGTAAAGTTAGACAAGCATTTGTTCCAGAGCTTTTCACAAGTAGACTCTTGCAGGTCAGAGTAGCTGGAGTGAGTCAACAACAACACAAAGACATATCTGAGAAGAGACCAGGACGAGGAGGAAGAGGAAGAGGAGGAGACCAGGAGGGTCAGAGCAGGAGGAAGAGGAGGAGATGAAGAGACCAGGAGGGTCAGAGCAGGAGGAAGAGGAGGAGATGAAGAGACCAGGAGGGTCAGAGCAGGAGGAAGAGGAAGAGGAGGAGACCAGGAGGGTCAGAGCAGGAGGAAGAGGAGGATGAAGAGAGCAGGAGGGTCAGAGCAGGAGGAAGAGGAGGAGATGAAGAGGCCAGGAGGGTCAGAGCAGGAGGAAGAGGAGGATGAAGAGAGCAGGAGGGTCAGAGCAGGAGGAAGAGGAGGATGAAGAGACCAGGAGGGTCAGAGCAGGAGGAAGAGGAGGAGATGAAGAGACCAGGAGGGTGAGAGCAGGAGGAAGAGGAGGATGAAGAGAGCAGGAGGGTCAGAGCAGGAGGAAGAGGAGGAGATGAAGACATTAGTGAGGAAGAAGAAGACATGTATGTGAGGAAGATGAAGTGTCAGAGAGAGGGCCAGAGGCAGGGGTCAGGAGGCAGAGGAGACTCCAGCTGGACCACATGGGATGTTCTTATTCTCCGTCCATGTTCCATCACAGCAGCTCAATCTAGCAGCTCTTAGTACGGACACATGTTGAGATGTGTTGCTGCACAGCTCACCTTCAGCCCTCTGAGAGATGGGTGATGTGTGTACTTCATTATAACTAAGTACTCTGACTGTACTCACAGTAAACAGAGTTCTAGGTATCATGAGTACTTCCTGCTGTTTTATACTATATGTTAGTTTGTGTGTCTGAACACCTTGTTTCTCTTGTGCTTTAAGAACACTTGTTAGGCCATGAGTTAACAATAAATAGGTTATACAGACAGTATGAAATACCACGTACTGTCGGCCCTCCCATTCCACCCTGACCTCTGGCCCCCCCTTTGCCCCCCCATGTAACATTTTCTAGACCCCCCACTGTGCAGGTGTGAGGTGAGACAGGTAACACACTGCTGCTGCTCTGGCAGTGATAACTGGGAGCCTCTCATTAGGAATAGAACAGCCAACATGTCTGCAAACACTAACTCTGTCAGAAGTGTGCAGCTGTTAAAGCCACTGACAGCCGGTCCAGCAGCGATCAGGAATCACACAGGAAGTCCTTTCACGTCACACTCCGAGGAAAGGACGTGTTATTGCTCTGAAAACACATTTCCTCACTCCCTCCCTCTTCGTGTGGAGGAAAGGACCCAAGTGAAGGAAGCAAGGACTCAAGTTCAAAGACTTAGGATGGACCTCATATCGTGTTCTTCCAAGCGAGAGTAGAAGTGATATTAACATTGTTTTCCGCTTCGTTCTGATGCCTTAGTTTTACAGGGAAGTGGGCGGGGCAGTCATTTCGCTCTGAAGGGACGCACTCATGTGATTGGCTTAAATGATGCAGGCATCTGATTGGCTACAGAAACTCCCATCTTGAAAACATGCATGTGTGAATCTAGCGGCGTCAGGGTGTCTCAGGAATCCACTCACAAAAGCCTTTTTTATAGAAATGTAACAACATCAAATCTGTTATTGATGCAACATTTAACACTTTTAAAGTCATATATTTGTGGATTTATATTGCATTTATTTAAAACAATAACTATTTGTGTGTGCGTTGAAACCTATGTGTGTGGATGGAGACATGTGTGTCTGCTGCCTCAGGGGTCCCCTGGGACCACCAGTCTGAAAGGCTTATCGACATGTGTTCTGTTGAAGACACAGGGGAAGGGTTCACTAATGGAGACCACTTGCTAGAGGGTATCAGGTGTAGATGTGAGGGTACCTGCAGTCTGTGTTCTTATCAACATGTGTTCTGTTGTTCATCATCAACTCATGTTGGAACTGAGTCCAGTTTGAATCTGAAATATAGTTTCATCTCTTTGATGGTGTGTCTTTGACCTCTGTTTGATCTTCTGTCCTCTGCAGACTCTGTCAGGCTGCTGGGGGGGAGTGGTCTGTGCTCAGGCAGACTGGAGGTGAAGTCTGACCCGTCTAACCCGTCTAACCCGTCCTGGTCCTCAGTGTGTGAGGCTGACTTTGACCAGCAGGATGCTCAGGTGGTCTGCCGGCAGCTGGGCTGTGGGGCTCCTTCAGTCCTCCAGGGGGCGCTCTATGGAGAAGGGGAGGCTCCAATGGGGACCAAAGAGTTCCAGTGTGGAGGCCATGAGTCTGCTCTCCTGGACTGTAGCTCAGCCTCAGAGAGAAACACCTGCTCACCTGGCACAGCTGTTAGCCTCACCTGCTCAGGTAGAGAGGAGCTGTGATTGGTTCATTCTGTTCTCATCAAACTCTCTTTATTCTCTCTCTGATCTCTCTCTTGTTTCTCTGCAGAGCCTGGTGTTAGGCTGGTGGGAGGAGAGAGTCGCTGTGCAGGAGACCTGGAGTTGGAACATCTGGGAGAATGGAGACCAGTGTGGGGCCGTTATTCTCTCTGGTCCCTGAAGGCAGCAGGAGTCGTCTGCAGAGAGCTCGACTGTGGCTCTGCTGTTTCTGTGGGACTGAGAGAGGAGTCCTCAGAGAGATATGTGTGGGAGATCAGCTCTGACTGTATTGAGTCTGGATCTCCTCTGAGGGAGTGTGCAGAATCATATTACTCTGACTACTTCCTGAATCTCATCTGCTCAGGTAAGCCCATCAGTGACTGTCTCTCTCTCTCTCTCTCTCTCTCTCTCTCTCTCTCTCTCTCTCTCTCTCTCTCTCTCTCTGTCTCCACCTGTCTGTCTGTCTGTCTGTCTGTCTGTCTCTCTCTCTCTCTCTCTCTCTCTCTCTCTCTCTCTCTCTCTCTCTCTCTCTCTCTCTCTCTCTCTGTCTCCACCTGTCTGTCTCTCTCTGTCTCCACCTGTCTCTCTCTCTCTGTCTGTCTCTCTCTCTCTGTCTCTCTCTCTCTCTCTCTCTCTCTCTCTCTGTCTCCACCTGTCTGTCTCTCTCTCTGTCTCCACCTGTCTCTCTCTCTCTCTGTCTCGCTCTCTCTCTCTCTCTCTGTCTCCACCTGTCTGTCTCTCTCTCTGTCTCCACCTGTCTCTCTCTCTCTCTCTCTCTCTCTCTCTCCACCTGTCTGTCTCTCTCTGTCTCCACCTGTCTCTCTCTCTCTGTCTCCACCTGTCTCTCTCTCTCTGTCTCCACCTGTCTCTCTCTCTCTCTCTCTCTCTCTCTCGCTCTCTCTCTCTCTCGCTCTCGCTCTCGCTCTCGCTCTCTCTCTCTCTCTCGCTCTCTCTCTCAATTCAATTCAATTCAATTCAAAGGGGCTTTATTGGCATGAAAGTTAAATTAAACAATGTTGCCAAAGCATCACAATACAAAATAATTAACAACATTAACAGACATTTCAAATTTTTACATATTATTGATGATATATATATACAGTGATACAATTACATTTCAACACGTGTGTGTGTGTGTGTGTGTGTGTGTGTGTGTGTGTGTGTGTGTGAGTCTCATTCACTGTCCCTCAGGTTGTGGCATGTGTATACATATTGGGCAGCAAGGTGTGCCTTGTCTCCTTCTCCTAGGAGTACTCTCAGTCTTGAGAGGTCATCAACCTCCTTGAAACCTGGGATTACAGAGTTCAACTTGTTCCAATAAATGCTCCTTACTTCGTTGAATGTTTGGCACTTCAGGAGGAAGTGCATCTCTGTCTCAGTCTCACCTGTCGTACAGTGACCACATGTTCTGTTCTCTTTTGGTTGCCAGGATCTTTTGAGTCTTCCTGTTTCGATTGCCAGTTTGTGGTCACTGAGCCTGTACTTGGTTAGGATCTGTCTCTGCTTTCTATCTCTGACAGTAGAGAGATACTCTGCCAGCTCATACTCTCTGTTTAGAGCCAGGTAACATTCTAATCTACTTTGGCTTTTAGTTTCTTCTTCCCAATGTTGTAAATAGTTGTCTTTACATTGTGTTATAATGCGTTTGACTGTGATTGGTGTTTGGAGAGCAGTGTTGTTGAGAGACTGGTCAGAGTGGCTCTGAGAGGGGGCAGTTAGCCTCAGCACCAGCTGACATAGGGGACTCTTCTCTGGGGTTAGCTCTTGGCTTTGGAGGGCTTTGGAGTGGAGGGTGTCTCGGGGGCTGGATCTAAGGTGGTTAAAGAATGTCAGTGCTCTCTTTTGAGTGTTAATGATCAGTGGGTATCTGCCTAATTCTGCTCTACATGCATTTGTTGGTGTTTTTCTCTGAACACGTAAAATGTATCTGCAGAATTCTGCATGGAAAGACTCTGTTGGATGTTTGTCCCAGCGGGTATAGCTCTGGTGACTGAGTGGACCCATACTTCACTACCGTACAGCGCAATGGGCTGGATCACACTATCAAAGATTTTGAGCCAGATTTTAATTGGAATTTGGACATTATAAAATGTTCTCTTAATTGCATTAAGAGCTCTTCTGGCTTTTTCTTTGAGTGCATTCACTGCCATGTTGAAACTTCCTGATGCTGTTATGGTTAAACCGAGGTAGGTGTAACTCATACTATGTTCCATGATATGATTATTTATGGTAAACTGGTATTTGTTCTCCTGACATCTGGGGCGTTTTAGGAAAACCATGACATTAGTTTTCTTCATATTGACTGCCAGGGCCCAGTTCTTACAGTACTGGTCTACTATGTCCAGCTGTTGTTGTAGTCCTTGTTCAGTAGGAGACAGCAGAACAAGGTCATCAGCATAAAGCAGACACTTCACCTCTCTCTCTAGGAGGGAGAGGCCAGGAGCAGCACAGTGATCCAACTGAACAGCAAGTTCATTTATATATATATTAAATAAAGTGGGACTTAAATTGCAACCCTGACGAACACCTCTTCTCTGGTGAAGAATTCACTTTGTTTGTCTCCAATTTTAACAGCACACTTATTCCCTAAATACATTGATTTAACCAGATCGTACATTTTGCCCCCTATACCACAATGTAGAAGTCTATAATAGAGCCCTTCGTGCCAAATAGAGTCGAAAGCTTTTTTTTTATGAAATCAATGAAACAAGTGAATATCTTACCATGTTTTGTTTGGTGTACATGTTTGTTAACTAAAGTGTGAAGGGTATATACATGGTCGGTGGTGCGGTGTTTTGGAAGGAAGCCAATTTGATTTTGACTCAAGATGGATTGTCGGTTAAGGAAATCTTGTATTCTTTTATTTAGAATACTACAGAATAATTTCCCCAGACAGCTGCTGACACAGATGCCACGGTAGTTATTAGGGTCTGATTTGTCTCCACTCTTATGAATGGGGGAAATGAGCCCTTTGCACCAGATGTCAGGAAAACATCCTGACTGCAATATGATATTGAACAGCTTTAATACTGTACCCTGCATCTCTGGGGTGCTGCATCTGAGCATTTCGTTTTGAATGTTGTCTGGGCCACAAGCTTTCCTTGGCCGGAGAGATTGTGTCTGTGTGGTCAACTCTTCCCAAGTCATTGGGAAATCAAGGGGGTCCTGGTGGTCTTTAATAGCTTCTTCTAATGTTTGGAGTTTCTCTTTTGTAATACATTGATCTGAATTCATTAGATTTATTGGTATGTCTTTGTACAAACTTTCAAAATGTTCTCTCCAGATGTCCCCGTTTTGGATGGGTAATGCTTGCGGTTGTTTTGTGTTGAAGTTGCTCCACAGATCCCAGAATTGATTTTGATCAATGGCTTTCTCAATATCCTCAAGTTTCATGTGGGTATAATTTTGTTTTTTGTTCCTTATTGTACATTTATATTTGTTTAAAAGGTCATTGTATCTAATGCGTAAGGCTGGGTTGTTTGGTTGCCGATGTTTTTCATTTGCTATTTTTCTCAGGTCTTTTCTGATGGTCTTGCATTCCTGGTCAAACCATTTGTCAGCGTTTTGCCTTTTAACAGGCTTCCGCTTTTGTTTTACAAGGTCAGCTTTAATAGCTGCCTTGTGAAATATCATATTGATATAATCAATGGCCATGTTTACACCATCTTTGGTAGGAACATATTGATTTTGGTCAAATAGTGACATGTCATTCATCAGATCAGGTGAGTTCAAGGCCATGGTGAATTTGTCTCCACTGTCTGGGGCCCATCTGTAAGTAGGATTTAATGTATACAGCTTACTGGGTCCCCTTGTTGTGTCACTCATTGGACCTGAGACTTTAAAGAACACATTGATTTGGTTGTGGTCTGAAAAGGGGGATTGCTGTCTGACAGTGAATGCACTGATAGTGGAGGGGTCCATGTCAGTGATTGCATAGTCTACTACACTAGACCCTAGAGCTGAGGAGTATGTGAATCTCCCTAAAGAGTCCCCTCTGAACCTCCCGTTCACTATGTACAGGCCTAAGGCCCGACAGAGATGCACTATCTCTTTGCCATTCTGATTGATTTCAGAGTCAAGGCTGTTCCGATGGCTGACGGTTGGTGTGGTAAACAGGGGGGGCTCACCAAATACATGGTGGCTGCCCTGTGGGTCTATGACATCAGGTTCAATTCCTGTTCGTCCGTTCAGATCTCCAGTTAGAAGCACATTTCCCTGGGCCTGAAAATAGGCTATTTCTGAATGGAGAGTTTCAAAAATGTCTTCTTCAAAATAAGGAGAATCTACTGGGGGTATATAAAGAGCACACACGTATAGATTCCTGTCAGTTATGCCCAGGGCTTGATCTAACCTTAGCCAAATGTGTGATTTACCTTGTTTTACTACTGAGATCTGATGGCAAAGATCTCCTTTATACCACACCAAGATCCCCCCCGATGTTCTGCCCTTGCGTATGTTTTTTGATTTTATAGAGGGCACCATGACTTCATTATAACCTGGAGGACAGTGAGTGAGCAGATCATCTTTACACCATGTTTCTGTTCATATAATTATATCAACATCTTTGATAGATTCTAAGAACTCTGGATTCTCACTCTTAACCTCAAAGGTTGAGGAGTGGAGTCCCTGAATATTCCAACAGCTTATATGAAAAGAACGCATCTTTTAAAAAATACAAAACAATCAAAATGAACCTGTATAGTGAGACAAATATATAAAAAAAAACAAAAAAACAACAACAAATAAAACAACTGTCTCTCTCTCTGTCTCCACCTGTCTCTCTCTCTCTCTCTCTCTCTCTCTCTCTCTCTCTCTCTGTCTCTGTCTCTACCTGTCTCTCTCTCTCTGTCTCCACCTGTCTGTCTCTCTCTCTCTCCACCTGTCTGTCTCTCTCTCTGTCTCCACCTGTCTGTCTCTCTCTCTGTCTCCACCTGTCTCTCTCTCTCTCTCTCTCTCTCTCTCTCTCTCTCTCTCTCTCTCTCTCTCTCTCTCTCTCTCTACCTGTCTCTCTCTCTCTCTGTCTCCACCTGTCTCTCTCTCTCTCTCTGTCTCCACCTGTCTGTCTCTCTCTCTTTCTCCACCTGTGTCTCTCTCTCTGTCTCCACCTGTGTCTCTCTCTCTGTCTCCACCTCTCTCTCTCTCTCTCTCTCTCTCTCTCTCTCTCTCTCTCTCTCTCTCTCTACCTGTCTCTCTCTCTCTCTGTCTCCACCTGTCTCTCTCTCTCTCTCTCTCTCTCTCTCTCTCTCTCTCTGTCTCCCCCTGTCTCTCTCTCTCTGTCTCCACCTGTCTGTCTCTCTCTCTCTCTCCACCTGTCTGTCTCTCTCTCTGTCTCCACCTGTCTGTCTCTCTCTCTCTCCACCTGTCTGTCTCTCCCTCTCTCTCTACCTGTCTCTCTCTCTCTCTGTCTCCACCTGTCTCTCTCTCTCTCTGTCTCCCCCTGTCTCTCTCTCTCTGTCTCCCACTGTCTGTCTCTCTCTCTCTCTCCACCTGTCTGTCTCTCTCTCTGTCTCCACCTGTCTCTCTCTCTCTGTCTCCACCTGTCTGTCTCTCTCTCTCTCCACCTGTCTGTCTCTCCCTCTCTCTCTACCTGTCTCTCTCTCTCTCTGTCTCCACCTGTCTCTCTCTCTCTCTCTCTCTCTCTCTCTGTCTCCACCTGTCTGTCTCTCTCTCTCTCCACCTGTCTGTCTCTCCCTCTCTCTCTACCTGTCTCTCTCTCTCTCTGTCTCCACCTGTCTCTCTCTCTCTCTGTCTCCCCCTGTCTCTCTCTCTCTGTCTCCCACTGTCTGTCTCTCTCTCTCTCTCCACCTGTCTGTCTCTCTCTCTGTCTCCACCTGTCTCTCTCTCTCTGTCTCCACCTGTCTGTCTCTCTCTCTCTCCACCTGTCTGTCTCTCCCTCTCTCTCTACCTGTCTCTCTCTCTCTCTGTCTCCACCTGTCTCTCTCTCTCTCTCTGTCTCCACCTGTCTCTCTCTCTCTGTCTCCACCTGTCTGTCTGTCTCTCTCTCCACCTGTCTGTCTCTCTCTCTGTCTCCACCTGTCTCTCTCTCTCTCTGTCTCCACCTGTCTGTCTCTCTCTCTGTCTCCACCTGTCTCTCTCTCTCTGTCTCCACCTGTCTGTCTCTCTCTCTGTCTCCACCTGTCTGTCTCTCTCTCTGTCTCCACCTGTCTCTCTCTCTCTGTCTCCACTTGTCTGTCTTTGAGGACAGAGCTGACACAGCCTCTCTTCTCTGGGCAGCCAGGTCTGCCTGTGTGGGCCAGTCTCTACGGCCAGGCTGTGGTCACTGAGTCTGTACATTGTTAATGTCTTCCTCACTTTGGGATCAGTCACGGCGGTCAGATAGTTTGCCACCGTGTACTGTCTGTTTAGAGCCAAATAGCATTGAAGTTTGTTTTGGGTTTTCGTGGTACATGTCCAATAGTTGATGTAATTTTCTTTTTCTTTAGCTATGATTTGGTTGGGCCAGATTGTGTGGGGGCTGTCCTGAGACCTTGTCCTGTTAGAGGAGGTGAGCCTCAGGACCAGCTGGTTGAGGGGACTCCTCTCAATGGAGGGCTTTGTAATGGTAGGAGTTGGGATCACTGGTTTTTAGGTGGTTGTAGAATTTGACTGCTCTTTTTTGTATCCTAATTCAAAGGGGGAATTGGCCTAGCTCAGCTCGGCATCCATTGTTGGGGGTGTTCCTGTGGACTCTCAGGATGCTCTTGCATATCTCTGCATGTAAGGTTTCAATTGGGTGTTTGTCCCGTTTATCAAAGTCTTGATTCCCAAGAGGACCCCACACTTCGCTACCATACAGTATGATTGGTTCTATTATTGAATTGAATATTTTGAGCCAGATTCTAACAAGTATATCTATATTTGAAGATTTTTTGATAGCATAGAAAGCCTTTCTTCCTTTGTCTCTGAGATCATTAATGGCCAGATTGAAACTTCCTGTCGAAGTAATTTTGAGTCCCAAATATGTGTAGCTGTGTGTGTGTTCTATGTCAGTGGAGCCCAGTAAGAACCGGTGTGGGTTCCCCTGACCCCTGGGTCGTTTCTGGAAGACCATAATCCTGGTCTTTTCCAGATGAACTGTCAGGGCCCAGGTCTGACAGAAGGGTTCCAGATGAACTGTCAGGGCCCAGGTCTGACAGAAGGGTTCCAGATGAACTGTCAGGGCCCAGGTCTGACAGAAGGGTTCCAGATGAACTGTCAGGGTCCAGGTCTGACAGAAGGTCTCCAGATGAACTGTCAGGGCCCAGGTCTGACAGAAGGTCTCCAGATGAACTGTCAGGGTCCAGGTCTGACAGAAGGTCTCCAGATGAACTGTCAGGGCCCAGGTCTGACAGAAGGTCTCCAGATGAACTGTCAGGGCCCAGGTCTGACAGAAGGGTTCCAGATGAACTGTCAGGGCCCAGGTCTGACAGAAGGTCTCCAGATGAACTGTCAGGGCCCAGGTCTGACAGAAGGTCTCCAGATGAACTGTCAGGGTCCAGGTCTGACAGAAGGTCTCCAGATGAACTGTCAGGGCCCAGGTCTGACAGAAGGGTTCCAGATTAACTGTCAGGGTCCAGGTCTGACAGAAGGTCTCCAGATGAACTGTCAGGGTCCAGGTCTGACAGAAGGGTTCCAGATGAACTGTCAGGGTCCAGGTCTGACAGAAGGTCTCCAGATGAACTGTCAGGGCCCAGGTCTGACAGAAGGTCTCCAGATGAACTGTCAGGGTCCAGGTCTGACATAAGGTCTCCAGATGAACTGTCAGGGCCCAGGTCTGACAGAAGGTCTCCAGATGAACTGTAAGGGCCCAGGTCTGACAGAAGGTCTCCAGATGAACTGTCAGGGCCCAGGTCTGACAGAAGGGTTCCAGATGAACTGTAAGGGCCCAGGTCTGACAGAAGGTCTCCAGATGAACTGTCAGTGCCCAGGTCTGACAGAAGGTCTCCAGATGAACTGTCAGGGTCCAGGTCTGACAGAAGGTCTCCAGATGAACTGTCAGGGTCCAGGTCTGACAGAAGGTCTCCAGATGAACTGTCAGGGTCCAGGTCTGACAGAAGGGTTCTAGATGAACTGTCAGGGTCCAGGTCTGACAGAAGGTCTCCAGATGAACTGTCAGGGTCCAGGTCTGACAGAAGGGTTCCAGATGAACTGTCAGGGTCCAGGTCTGACAGAAGGGTTCCAGATGAACTGTCAGGGTCCAGGTCTGACAGAAGGTCTCCAGATGAACTCTCAGGGCCCAGGTCTGACAGAAGGTCTCCAGATGAACTGTCAGGGCCCAGGTCTGACAGAAGGTCTCCAGATGAACTCTCAGGGCCCAGGTCTGACAGAAGGTCTCCAGATGAACTGTCAGGGCCCAGGTCTGACAGAAGGGTTCCAGATGAACTGTCAGGGCCCAGGTCTGACAGAAGGTCTCCAGATGAACTGTCAGGGCCCAGGTCTGACAGAAGGTCTCCAGATGAACTGTCAGGGCCCAGGTCTGACAGAAGGTCTCCAGATGAACTGTCAGGGCCCAGGTCTGACAGAAGGTCTCCAGATGAACTGTCAGGGCCCAGGTCTGACAGAAGGGTTCCAGATGAACTGTCAGGGCCCAGGTCTGACAGAAGGGTTCCAGATGAACTGTCAGGGCCCAGGTCTGACAGAAGGGTTCCAGATGAACTGTCAGGGTCCAGGTCTGACAGAAGGTCTCCAGATTAACTCTCAGGGCCCAGGTCTGACAGAAGGTCTCCAGATGAACTGTCAGGGCCCAGGTCTGACAGAAGGTCTCCAGATGAACTGTCAGGGCCCAGGTCGGACAGAAGGTCTCCAGATGAACTGTAAGGTCCAGGTCTGACAGAAGGTCTCCAGATGAACTGTCAGGGCCCAGGTCTGACAGAAGGTCTCCAGATGAACTGTCAGGGCCCAGGTCGGACAGAAGGTCTCCAGATGAACTGTAAGGGTCCAGGTCTGACAGAAGCTTTGCAGATGATCCATTTGCTGTTGTAATGCCTCCTTAGATGGAGCTAGCAATATTAGATCATCTGCAAACTGGAGGCATTTAATTTGTGTGTCAGAGAGGGTGAGTCCAGGGATATCGGATTGTTCTAATGATTTTGCAAATTGATCAATATAAATGTTAAATAGGGTGGGGCTGAGACTGCAGCCCTGTTTCACCCCTCTACTTTGGGGGAAGAAATCGGTTTCCATATTGACCATTTTCACCACACATTTTTACATTACATTACATTGCATTTAGCTGACGCTTTTATCCAAAGCGACTTACAATAAGTGCATTCGACCAGGAAGATACAACCTTTAAGAAAACAGAATCATATAAGTACATCAGGTTTCATAGAGCCAAACATTTCAAGTGCTACTCAACTGGCATTTAGAAAGCCAGCCCTTTATTAGTATATAAGTGCTTTGTTAGTAATTTTATCGCTCGAAGTGGAGTCTAAAGAGATGAGTTTTCAGTTTGCGTCGGAAGATGTGTAAGCTATCTGCTGTCCTGATTTCAATGGGGAGCTCATTCCACCATTTTGGAGCCAGGATAGCAAACCCACGTGTTTTTGCTGACGGGAACTTGGGTCCCCCTCGGAGTGCGGGTGCAGCGAGCTGTTTGGCTGATGCAGAGCGGAGTGCACGTGCTGGGGTGTACGGTTTAACCATGTCCTGGATGTAGGAAGGGCCAGATCCATTCGCAGCATGGTACGCAAGTACCAGTGTCTTGAAGTGGATTCTAGCAGTTACTGGAAGCCAGTGAAGGGAGCGGAGGAGCGGTGTGGTATGGGAGAATTTGGGAAGGTTGAAGACCAGACGAGCCGCTGCATTCTGGATGAGCTGCAGAGGTCGGATGGCACATGCAGGTAGACCAGCCAGGAGGGAGTTGCAGTAGTCTAGGCGTGAGATGACGAGAGCCTGGACCAGAATCTGCGCTGATGTCTGGGTCAGCTGGGGACGTATCCTCCTGATGTTGTAAAGCGTGTATCTGCAGCAGCGGGTTGTAGCAGCGATGTTTGCAGTGAAGGACAGTTTGTTATCTAGGACCACACCCAGATTCCTTGCAGTCTGAGTCGGGGAAACAACAGAGGTGCCGATGTTGATTGTTAGGTCAAGAGTGGGACAATCTTTTCCCGGAAGGAAGAGCAGTTCAGTCTTGTCAAGGTTGAGCTTGAGGTGATGAGCAGACATCCACCGAGAGATGTCTGCTAGGCAAGCAGAGATGCGTGCGACGACCTGGGTCTCTGAGCGGGGAAAGGACAGAATTAGTTGGGTGTCGTCAGCGTAGCAGTGGTATGAAAAACCATGCGGGCTAATGACAGACCCGAGCGAGTTTGTGTACAGGGAGAAGAGGAGGGGACCAAGAACCGAGCCCTGAGGGACCCCTGTAGTTAATTGACAAGGGTCGGACTCGGACCCTCTCCAAGTAACCCTGTAGGTGCGGTCGTTGAGGT
This sequence comes from Notothenia rossii, assembly GCF_949606895.1. Lineage (NCBI taxonomy): Eukaryota > Metazoa > Chordata > Actinopteri > Perciformes > Nototheniidae > Notothenia > Notothenia rossii. The sequence goes on along the minus strand of NC_136909.1, from coordinate 3,341,507 downwards.
ATGAGGTGAGGAGGGAAAGTGCAGTGCCTGAAACTCCAAGTTCTTGGAGAGTGTGAAGGAGGATCCGATGGTTCACCGTGTCGAATGCAGCAGACAGGTCCAGAAGGATGATGACAGAGGAGAGGGAGGCTGCTTTAGCAGTGTGCAGTTTGTCAGAGACAGCAAGGAGAGCAGTTTCTGTTGAGTGACCTGCCTTGAAACCAGACTGGTGCGGATCCAGAAGGTTGTTCTGATGGAGATAAGAGGAGAGTTGTTTAAAGACAGCGCGTTCAAGTGTTTTAGACAGGAACGGGAGGAGAGAGACGGGCCTGTAGTTAATAACATCAGACGGGTTGAGAGTGGGTTTCTTTAGGAGAGGGTTTACTCTTGCCTCCTTGAGACTGTTTGGAAAGTGACCAGAAGTTAGAGAAGTGTTGATGAAATGGGTGAGAAATGGTAGAATATCAGGAGCGATAGTCTGAAGGAGGTTTGAGGGGATAGGGTCCAGAGAACAGGTGGTAGGACGGGCAGAGGTAACGAGGGTAAGAACCTCACTTGGAGAGAGAGGGGAGAAGGAGGTCAGTGTGTGGGTGAAGGGAGGGTCTGGTGACCCAGCGGTGAGTAAAGGTGAGTCAGAAAAAGAAGAGCGAATATCATCAACCTTTTTTTCAAAATGGTTAACAAAGTCGCTTGACAGAAGGGAGGAGGGGGGAGGTGCTTTGGGGGGGTCCAAGAGGGTGGAGAAGATAGAAAATAGTTTTTTGGGATTGGAATAGGAAGATTGGATCTTATCTTGAAAGAAAGTGCTTTTTGCCTGAGAGATGGAAGCAGAGAAAGAGGAGAGGAGAGCCTGATAGGTTAGGAGGTCGTCATGGTGTTTGGATTTCCACCATTTCCGCTCTGCTGCCCGAAGGATGGTTCTTTTAGCACGCAGTGCATCATTTAGCCAGGGAGCAGGAGGGGACTGACGAGCCGGCCGCGATGTGAGAGGACAGAGAAAGTCCAGAGAGGATGAGAGAGTCGAGAGGAGAGTTTTTGCAGCAGTGTTTGGAGGCAGGAGTTGGAACGAGTCAGAGGAAGGGAGGGCTGAGAGCACCGATGAGGCAAAGGTAGAGGGGGAGAGGGAACGGAGGTTACGGCGGACAGGAGCAGAGTTAGAAGAGATGAGGTTGTTATGTTTGGAAAGGGGTAGAGAGAATGAAATGAAGAAGTGATCGGATGTGTGGAGCGGGTTTACAGAGAGGTTAGAAGTAGTGCAGTTCCTTGAGAATATGAGATCAAGGACATTGCCAGCTTTATGAGTTGGTGGGGATGGAGACAGTGAGAAAGCAAAGGTGGTTAACAGAGATGTTAGTTCAGATATCTTCCCTGTCTGGAGGTTGAAATCTCCGAGAAGTACAGCGGGAGGGCCAGCTTCAGGGATGTGTGAGAGGAGATTATCTAATTCCTCCAAGAAGTCCCCCAAGGCGCCTGGTGGACGGTAGAGAACAACAATGGTTAATTGTATAGGATGGGTTACTGTGACGGCATGGAATTCAAAGGTGGAAGGAGTGAAATTAGGTAGCTTGAAGAGGGAAAAGCTCCATTTGGGAGAGAGCAGGAGACCAGTGCCACCTCCTCTGCCAGAGGGTCTGGGTGTATGGGAGAAGGAATATGCTGTGGAGAGAGCTGCTGGGGTGGATGTGTTGGATGGAGTGATCCAGGTCTCCGTGAGAGCAAGGAAATCCAGAGACTGCAGGGAAGCGTAGCCAGAGATGAAGTCAGCCTTAGGAACAGCTGACTGGCAGTTCCACAGGCCCCCTGAAACTAGATGCTGGATCTCAGTGGAGCATGTGGGATAGACGAGAGCAGGCCGGTGAGACATTTATTATTGGTATACATTGTTTTAATGATATCATATGTTTTCCCCCCTACACCGTTTTCAATCAACTTTAGGAACAGACCGTTATGCCAAATTGAGTCGAATGCTTTTTTGAAATCTACAAAACAAGAGAAAATCTTCTTATTTTGGTGAACATGTTTATGAATGAGGGTGTGGAGGGTATATATATGGTCTGTAGTCCGATGGTGTAAATCCAATCTGACTCTTGCTCAGGACATTATGTTCACTGAGGAAGTCTTGCAGTCGGCTGTTTAGGATGCTGCAGAATAATTTCCCCAGGTTGCTGCTGACACATATGCCTCGGTAATTGTTTGGGTCAAATTTATTTCCATTTTTAAATATTGGTGTGATGATTCCTTTGTTCCAGATGTCAGGGAAATGTCCAATGCTCAGAACGAGATTGAATAGTTTCAACATGGCAGTGTTGAACTTATGACTGCTAAATTTCAGCATTTCATTTAAAATGCCATCAGGACCGCTGGCCTTCCTTGGTTTTAGGGGCCTGGAGTTTAGCAGGACCGCTGGCCTTCCTTGGTTGTAGGGCCTGGAGTTTAGCAGGACCGCTGGCCTTCCTTGGTTTTAGGGCCTGGAGTTTAGCAGGACCGCTGGCCTTCCATGGTTGTAGGGCCTGAAGTTTAGCAGGACCGCTGGCCTTCCTTGGTTGTAGGGCCTGGAGTTTAGCAGGACCGCTGGCCTTCCTTGGTTGTAGGGCCTGGAGTTTAGCAGGACCGCTGGCCTTCCTTGATTTTAGGGCCTGGAGTTTAGCAGGACCGCTGGCCTTCCTTGGTTGTAGGGCCTAGAGTTTAGCAGGACCGCTGGCCTTCCTTGGTTGTAGGGCCTAGAGTTTAGCAGGACCGCTGGCCTTCATTGGTTGTAGGGCCTGGAGTTTAGCAGGACCGCTGGCCTTCCTTGGTTGTAGGGCCTGGAGTTTAGCAGGACCGCTGGCCTTCCTTGGTTGAAAGGCCTGGAGTTTAGCAGGACCGCTGGCCTTCATTGGTTGTAGGGCCTGGAGTTTAGCAGGACCGCTGGCCTTCCTTGGTTGTAGGGCCTGGAGTTTAGCAGGACCGCTGGCCTTCCTTGGTTGTAGGGCCTGGAGTTTAGCAGGACCGCTGGCCTTCCTTGGTTGTAGGGCCTGGAGTTTAGCAGGACCGCTGGCCTTCCTTGGTTGTAGGGCCTGGAGTTTAGCAGGACCGCTGGCCTTCCTTGGTTGTAGGGCCTGGAGTTTAGCAGGACCGCTGGCCTTCCTTGGTTGTCGGGCCTGGAGTTTAGCAGGACAGCTGGCCTTCATTGGTTGTATGGCCTGGAGTTTAGCAGGACCGCTGGCCTTCCTTGGTTGTAGGGCCTGGAGTTTAGCAGGACCGCTGGCCTTCCTTGGTTGTCGGGCCTGGAGTTTAGCAGGACCGCTGGCCTTCCTTGGTTGTCGGGCCTGGAGTTTAGCAGGACCGCTGGCCTTCCTTGGTTGTAGGGCCTGGAGTTTAGCAGGACCGCTGGCCTTCCTTGGTTGTCGGGCCTGGAGTTTAGCAGGACCGCTGGCCTTCCTTGGTTGTAGGGCCTGGAGTTTAGCAGGACCGCTGGCCTTCCTTGGTTGTAGGGCCTGGAGTTTAGCAGGACCGCTGGCCTTCCTTGGTTGTAGGGCCTGGAGTTTAGCAGGACCGCTGGCCTTCCTTGGTTGTAGGGCCTGGAGTTTAGCAGGACCGCTGGCCTTCCTTGGTTGTAGGGCCTGGAGTTTAGCCAGGAGCTCTTCCTCAGTAATGTTATAGTCTAAAGGGTTCTGGTTGTCTTTAACGACTGATTCTAGAATGTGTAGTTTGTTGAGATCATTTTGGGCTGAATTCAGTGTAACGGTACTATACAGGTTTTCAAAGTGTGTTTTCCAAATGTCCCCATTTTGAATAGCCAGTTCTTCCTTGTGTGGTTTGTTGAAAGAGTGCCATCTCTTCCAGAAATGATTTGAATCAATGGACTCTTCAATGATTTCAAGTTGGTGCTGCACATGTTGCTCCCTTTTAGTTAGCTCTCTCTCTCTCTCTCTCTCTCTCTCTCTCTCTCTCTCTCTCTCTCTCTCTCTCTCTCTCTCTCTCTCTCTCTCACAAAGAGACTATCTCTCTCTGCTACCTGGACGGTCACAGACTGAGAGCTGGTTGTAATGTTTCAAAGCGGTGTCTTCAGACTGAGGAGGTTTTCTCAGAGACTGTTTGTATTGTTGCTGCTGGGGCAGGCAAACATGTGGATCTCCAAAAGCAGGAGCAACAAAGTAAACAGTACAGCAGCTCAGCAACTCACTAAGATGTGTTTCTCTTGGTGAGAGCAAGAGTGAGATTTTAGATTTCACTCTCTGATGAGAAACATGGAGGAGCTTTGAAACCGTCAGTGTTTCACTGCATCTCTCTCTCTCTCTCTCTCTCTCTCTCTCTCTCTCTCTCCAGATAAGCTGTTTCAGCCCAACATCTCTGTGTCCTCCTCCATGTACGGGGTCTCCGGGGCCCAGCAGCAGGGGTTCCACGTGTTCAGAGGCTCCACCTTCACCATCAGTTGCTCCATCCAGCCTCAGTACCCAGGAGGCTCCTTCCTGCTCAGCTCCTCCACTCACAACTCCACCCAGCCAGCTGTCAATCACTCTGCCCACTTCCTGTTCCTGGCTGCAGAGCCCGCCCACCAGGGAAACTACAGCTGTGTTTATCACGTTTCTCAGGACTCCTCCTCTGAGAGCCGTCTGCTCTCCGTCACCGTCACAGGTGAGCTGTTAGAGTTTACTGTAGGACAGAGCGTGATGCTCCCCAGGAGAACGCTGGTGAGGACTGAGTGTTTTACTGAAGCAGTCACACCCTTACATCACATGTAGCTTTCCAGAGCAATGTACAATAAGTGCAATGAACCGTGAAGACATGAATCCAGAACACACATTCTCCAGTCAGCTGTAGTTTACATTGGAGTATTGCCATGAGTACTGAGTGTTCAACAGATACAGCTAGCAGCTTCTCCCTTCAGTCCTACTGTCTGGTATGAACAGGAGAAAGGGTTGGGGTTGAATGGAGATCTTAAGAAGATGTAGTTTATTGTAATATAACTGTAGAGAGGAGTCTCCATGCTGAAGTGGGTTCAGGTCTCTGTGTGTTTGCTGACTCTTGATGTGATGGTGTTCCATCAGGTCCAGAACCTTTTATCATCCGAGCCGTCGTCCTGCCGCTGACTCAGCTGCTGGTGCTGCTGGTGACCATCGGCCTTTACTTCTACTGCAAGGTACTGAAACATGTTGTTGTTCCACTGACTGAATGATGAGGGACTGAAACATGTTGTTGTTCCACTGACTGAATGATGAGGGACTGAAACATGTTGTTGTTCCACTGACTGAATGATGAGGGACTGAAACATGTTGTTGTTGTTCCACTGACTGAATGATGAGGGACTGAAACATGTTGTTGTTCCACTGACTGAATGATGAGGGACTGAAACATGTTGTTGTTCCACTGACTGAATGATGAGGTACTGAAACATGTTGTTGTTCCACTGACTGAATGATGAGGTACTGAAACATGTTGTTGTTCCACTGACTGAATGATGAGGGACTGAAACATGTTGTTGTTCCACTGACTGAATGATGAGGGACTGAAACATGTTGTTGTTCCACTGACTGAATGATGAGGGACTGAAACATGTTGTTGTTCCACTGACTGAATGATGAGGGACTGAAACATGTTGTTGTTCCACTGACTGAATGATGAGGGACTGAAACATGTTGTTGTTCCACTGAATGAATGATGAGGTACTGAAACATGTTGTTGTTCCACTGACTGAATGATGAGGGACTGAAACATGTTGTTGTTCCACTGACTGAAAGATGAGGGACTGAAACATGTTGTTGTTGTTCCACTGACTGAATGAGGGACTGAAACATGTTGTTGTTCCACTGACTGAATGATGAGGTACTGAAACATGTTGTTGTTCCACTGACTGAATGATGAGGGACTGAAACATGTTGTTGTTCCACTGACTGAATGATGAGGTACTGAAACATGTTGTTGTTCCACTGACTGAATGATGAGGGACTGAAACATGTTGTTGTTCCACTGACTGAATGATGAGGGACTGAAACATGTTGTTGTTCCACTGACTGAATGATGAGGTACTGAAACATGTTGTTGTTCCACTGACTGAATGATGAGGGACTGAAACATGTTGTTGTTGTTCCACTGACTGAATGATGAGGGACTGAAACATGTTGTTGTTGTTCCACTGACTGAATGATGAGGTACTGAAACATGTTGTTGTTCCACTGACTGAATGATGAGGGACTGAAACATGTTGTTGTTCCACTGACTGAATGATGAGGGACTGAAACATGTTGTTGTTCCACTGACTGAATGATGAGGTACGGAAACATGTTGTTGTTCCACTGACTGAATGATGAGGTACTGAAACATGTTGTTGTTCCACTGACTGAATGATGAGGGACTGAAACATGTTGTTGTTCCACTGACTGAATGATGAGGGACTGAAACATGTTGTTGTTCCACTGACTGAATGATGAGGGACTGAAACATGTTGTTGTTCCACTGACTGAATGATGAGGTACTGAAACATGTTGTTGTTCCACTGACTGAATGATGAGGGACTGAAACATGTTGTTGTTCCACTGACTGAATGATGAGGGACTGAAACATGTTGTTGTTCCACTGACTGAATGATGAGGGACTGAAACATGTTGTTGTTGTTCCACTGACTGAATGATGAGGTACTGAAACATGTTGTTGTTCCACTGACTGAATGATGAGGGACTGAAACATGTTGTTGTTCCACTGACTGAATGATGAGGTACTGAAACATGTTGTTGTTCCACTGACTGAATGATGAGGTACTGAAACATGTTGTTGTTCCACTGACTGAATGATGAGGTACTGAAACATGTTGTTGTTCCACTGACTGAATGATGAGGTACTGAAACATGTTGTTGTTCCACTGACTGAATGATGAGGCACTGAAACATGTTGTTGTTCCACTGACTGAATGATGAGGGACTGAAACATGTTGTTGTTCCACTGACTGAATGATGAGGTACTGAAACATGTTGTTGTTCCACTGACTGAATGATGAGGTACTGAAACATGTTGTTGTTCCACTGACTGAATGATGAGGTACTGAAACATGTTGTTGTTCCACTGACTGAATGATGAGGCACTGAAACATGTTGTTGTTCCACTGACTGAATGATGAGGTACTGAAACATGTTGTTGTTCCACTGACTGAATGATGAGGCACTGAAACATGTTGTTGTTCCACTGACTGAATGATGAGGCACTGAAACATGTTGTTGTTCCACTGACTGAATGATGAGGCACTGAAACATGTTGTTGTTCCACTGACTGAATGATGAGGGACTGAAACATGTTGTTGTTCCACTGACTGAATGATGAGGGACTGAAACATGTTGTTGTTCCACTGACTGAATGATGAGGGACTGAAACATGTTGTTGTTCCACTGACTGAATGATGAGGCACTGAAACATGTTGTTGTTCCACTGACTGAATGATGAGGGACTGAAACATGTTGTTGTTCCACTGACTGAATGATGAGGTACTGAAACATGTTGTTGTTCCACTGACTGAATGATGAGGTACTGAAACATGTTGTTGTTCCACTGACTGAATGATGAGGTACTGAAACATGTTGTTGTTCCACTGACTGAATGATGAGGTACTGAAACATGTTGTTGTTCCACTGACTGAATGATGAGGGACTGAAACATGTTGTTGTTCCACTGACTGAATGATGAGGTACTGAAACATGTTGTTGTTCCACTGACTGATTGATGAGGGACTGAAACATGTTGTTGTTCCACTGACTGAATGATGAGGGACTGAAACATGTTGTTGTTCCACTGACTGATTGATGAGGTACTGAAACATGTTGTTGTTCCACTGACTGAATGATGAGGTACTGAAACATGTTGTTGTTCCACTGACTGAATGATGAGGGACTGAAACATGTTGTTGTTCCACTGACTGAATGATGAGGTACTGAAACATGTTGTTGTTGTTCCACTGACTGAATGATGAGGGACTGAAACATGTTGTTGTTCCACTGACTGAATGATGAGGGACTGAAACATGTTGTTGTTCCACTGACTGAATGATGAGGGACTGAAACATGTTGTTGTTCCACTGACTGAATGATGAGGTACTGAAACATGTTGTTGTTCCACTGACTGAATGATGAGGTACTGAAACATGTTGTTGTTCTACTGACTGAATGATGAGGGACTGAAACATGTTGTTGTTCCACTGACTGAATGATGAGGTACTGAAACATGTTGTTGTTGTTCCACTGACTGAATGATGAGGTACTGAAACATGTTGTTGTTCCACTGACTGAATGATGAGGGACTGAAACATGTTGTTGTTCCACTGACTGAATGATGAGGTACTGAAACATGTTGTTGTTCCACTGACTGAATGATGAGGGACTGAAACATGTTGTTGTTCCACTGACTGAATGATGAGGGACTGAAACATGTTGTTGTTCCACTGACTGAATGATGAGGGACTGAAACATGTTGTTGTTCCACTGACTGAATGATGAGGGACTGAAACATGTTGTTGTTCCACTGACTGAATGATGAGGGACTGAAACATGTTGTTGTTGTTCCACTGACTGAATGATGAGGTACTGAAACATGTTGTTGTTCCACTGACTGAATGATGAGGGACTGAAACATGTTGTTGTTCCACTGACTGAATGATGAGGGACTGAAACATGTTGTTGTTGTTCCACTGACTGAATGATGAGGGACTGAAACATGTTGTTGTTCCACTGACTGAATGATGAGGTACTGAAACATGTTGTTGTTCCACTGACTGAATGATGAGGGACTGAAACATGTTGTTGTTCCACTGACTGAATGATGAGGGACTGAAACATGTTGTTGTTCCACTGACTGAATGATGAGGGACTGAAACATGTTGTTGTTCCACTGACTGAATGATGAGGGACTGAAACATGTTGTTGTTCCTCTGACTGAATGAAACAGTGTGTGTTATTGAACAGGAGTGATGCAGGAAGTCTCACTGTGTGCTGTCATGTCTCTCCAGGCCACCAGGGGGCGGAGGCCGAGCCGACAGGAGGACATTGAGCTGGATGACCTGGGTGTTCCTGCTGAAGAGGAAGGAGCTCAGGGAGCAGAGTAGCAGCTCCAAGGAGCTCCTCTCACACACATGGGTTCATCAGCTCTTATAGCTTTTAACCAACGTTAGAAAATATAGCTTTCACTCTGAAAGTCACCAGCAATGTGTGAGTGCCTCATGTTTCCTGACTTCCTGTCAGCTCCAAGCCCATTGGTTCCCACTGAAGATGAAGATCTTTAAAAAACATCACAAGTTAGTTTGATTTAGAAAAGTCAATGCAGTCGGTTCAGTTTGAAACCAGACACACCAACCCAGGCCGCTCAGGAACTAAGTCGGCCAATTAATGCCATATATTAATGTTCACATATCCTCTAGAAACAGTGTTACAAAACCCAGTGTTTGAGTCTAATGTAGTGATCCCTGAGATAACAGGAGGAACGCGTTACAGCGCCACCTAGTGTTGCATTTGTAGACCTCGATCACAACAAGGTTTTTTAATATTCAATCAACAAATGAGACAAAGTACACTTTTTAAAATGTTACGTTTTTCACAACAATTCATCTGATCAGCGAGACAGGATATTTGATCCCCTCGTGGGTCACATGGGTCATTTCAGCAGCAGGAGCAGATTTAGCTGATCAATATCCAGATAGGAATTGAACAAAAGTAAATAGTCCAAACATTTCTTATTTCACAACAACGCTGATGTTTTTTTATTTCAGAAGAATTCAGCTTGATTTTGGTCTGAAGAGATTGTTTGTAAAAAAAAAAGAAGCTTTTTCAGAGAAATCTGTTTAAATTTGTAATTTGCCAAAATGTATAAGATTTTAACTTTTCTTTAATGTTCTTATTTCACATGTACTGAGCTCAGCTTGGAATCATTTTCAATCATTCAGGATTTTTCTTACGTTATATCATGTTTTATGTTATTTTCTGTATTTTGTAGTAATTGAGCTGTTTTTAAGAACTCCACCTATTGGAGAGCATTCCCAAATCCATAAGATATTAAATACTAACATGTTGTAATTCAAAATGTACATCATTTTGTAGAAGTTTCCTTTTTGAAAGGTCATGTGCTTTGTTATGTGATCAAGATGTGCTTGTTTTTGTATTATTGAGGATTGAACTTATTTCACAAAATGATCAATAATATGTAATCATTACTTTTTGGACTTTTATGAAACATTTACATTTCTTTAAAATTTCACTTTTTTCAAAGAACTCAGAATATTTGTGTGATTTAGGATTTTCCCAAATTCAGGAGACTAATTATTTCGTACTTAAAATGTTATCATTGTCCGTAAACAAGTGTTGTGATTTTGGAACCGAGAAATGTTTTTGCTTCATAAGAATTTTGAGTCATTTTGTCGTTTTTTGCATTTCTGAAGAATTTAGCTTTGGCCTATTAAGGTTTTTAGATGTGGCTTTTTTTAACAAATGTTGTATTTGAAGATTTTTCATGATTTTGCTTAAATCTTGCATCACAAATTCTACTTGATTTTATCATGAAGAGTTTTGACCAATTTGGTTTCCATGAGATTACGATGAAGCAAATCGTCTTGAATTCTGAACACAGCAGAATCCTCCAGAAATCATGAGATGTTCAACATCACTGTAATAAATGCTGTCATTTGCTATGTACCAAACAAATAATAAAACTTCTTTAAAATCCATGAAAGTCTGAGAGTGAGCTGATTTCAAAAGTGTTTCTCCTGGTTGGAACATGATGTGCTTGCTTTGTTTCTGTGTTAGAGCTAAACCTCAAGGCTTTAGTTCTAACAGGTTGGTATTGAAATCATCTCTGAGTCAAACAGGGCCGGCCCTTGGCGTAGGCAGTATAGGCGAATGCTGAGGGCGCATCCATCCATGGGGGGCGCCGGAAATTGGGGGGAAGAAAAAAAATATGAATACTATTAACAATATTTGATAACAAAACAATTTCTCAATTTGGGATCAATAACGTATATTATTATCCTATCTTAACAGAACTAGGCATACATAGCGAGTTAGTATTGAAATCATCTCTGAGTCAAACAGGTGTTCTCCACAGCGATGCAAAAAAAAGTATTGATCAGATTAGTTATTATTGCATTACACTAATTTATGAACACTTTATTGCAAAGAATGTGCAGAAAAATCATCTTTGAATTCAAACATAGCACATACACAAATTATAAAGAAATCCAATTATAAATAAATCAACAAAAAGGGTTAGGGTTAGTGTGACTCCCAACCTGAACATGATTTCTGGTATATTAACTTTAATAAATAACAATGTAATACATATGAAACATACAGGTCAATATCACCTTGCTATTGGTAGCTGAACTGTCAACACCCCAAAACATATTCTTAGATAGAAACACCTCATTTTGAGTTATTTAGACTGAATTAACACTTATAGTTTCATGTCTTGTTCCATAAGAATAGATCATATCCATTAAGTGTTATTATGGGAGAATTACTATTCTTGTGGTACTGCTGCCTTATTAGGCCCATATTGAGCATATTAAGACTCGTGTACAACAACTTCCTGACTTACAATCAATAAGCACTAATCAGAGGGTAGTTGAGGGGAAACTCTCCACTAATGGCTTATTACGTGTAGAATATGGTCATGTAGAATAAGGCATTAATAAGTGTTTTATAACGACTAACCCTTGGATGCATAAGTGGGTCTTTTTGGACCCGGTGAGGTGGTTTTCTTGAAGAACTTTGTAATTAAAAATTGTTATCATTTCATATTCCAGCTATTCCTCAAAAACATGTTTTGGATATCATGCCATTCAAATTTACATTTTAAGAAATTATAGTTTTTGTATTTCTACCCCAAGTCTCCATAAGGGGGTCAAAAATGACCCGCATGCATTTCCTATGGGATCCTCTGGGAACCTTTTATTCTTATCACCTGTTGCTGTCAGGAATACATTCACTGTGGAACACACAGACGACATCACAAGTGACACCTCTCAGGAAGATTATTTTATACAGAAAGATCTGAAACCTGTCAGTATAATAATAATAATAATAATAATAATAATAATAATAATAATAATAATAATAATGATAATACATTATATTTGTATAGGGCTTTTCAAGGACTCAACATCACTTTACAATATAAGGGAAGGTTAGGGTGGGGGGTCAATCGGCATGGATTGATGGGGGGGCTATGAGTAGACCAGAGGAGAAGAGATGAGTTTTGAAAAGGGACTGGAATACTGTGAGGGTCTCAGAATAGCGGAGATCTTTGCATCAATATGTAAAAAAAATGTCTAAAATGTTAAATAGTGAAAAATTAAATATAAAATACTTCTAGTGTGAACCTAAATATAATACTAAATATTATACAAGTGATCTTTCTGAACCAAAATGGCAAAAAGGGCATAAAAACACATATTATTCTAATACGGGTCCTTTGTGACCCACTTATGGAAGAGTGTAGGGTCCAGTCACTCGGGCATCTAAGGGCTAATAAAGAGCCAATATACTGCTGATATGCATGTTAGTTAACAACTAGTTGATGTCTGCAGGTTATTTGTTCTACTTTTGTGTAGTTTTGCAGTGAAGTGCAGCATTGAGTGAATGCACTGAGTCCCTGTGTTTACCTGCGCTCCCTGCAGCCACCAGCAGGAGGAGCTGCAGCTCAGGACTCACGGTGCCGGGTCAGAGACAGGACCGGGGGACAATCTGCATCAAAACAAGTCATTCAGAATCAGATCCAGATGCATCTCATCGTAAATGTTATCACGTCTCTCTCCTAAAGCCTGAGTTCAAGTCTGCACTGCTAACATGTACAATCTTGCCAAGTATAGTTGTCTAATTTCTAGTCAGAATATGTCGTTACACTTGATATAAGACTTAATAACTGAAGTCTTGTTTTTAGACAAGGCATCTTTTTGAGTCAAAGTCTCTTAAAAACGTCTTATTTTAGAGGAACATCTCCAGATAACATCAGGAAACAGAATCTAAGCATTTCTGGCTTTTCTTGTTACAAATTCCCTGATTCTGGTCAAATATAGTTCAAAATAAGTTTTCCCAGCTAAACACAAGATCTCATTTATCTAATTATCCCATCTTCACTTCAAGAAATCTCACCAAGCCATCTTGTTCTTCTTCTATTGGCAGATCTGTTCACTTATTAAAAGAGAAAACACCTTGTTTTTATTATATATTGACTTGTTTTTGGAGCTGCATCTTTTACAGTGTGTCTGCACTTTCTGACATTACTCTGTTCATATTCTGATATTATTTGTGTTGTCGTTTCTGAATATTCTTTTTGTGTGCTATTGGAAATAAACAATACTAATGAAAACTAATCCAAGCAGCACATAGTAAACTAAAAAGGAAATCAGCCAGCCAACCATTTGTGGACCTTTTGTCGGTTGAACTATCGATGTGATGGATTTAGTAGAGAGAATAATGGATGCCCTTTCTTGCAATGTAAACAAAAGTGGAAAATAATTTGTATATTCAAACCTAATGTAAATGCTTCTTCCCGTGCTACGCCCTTTTACAATTTGAAAATTGGGTGAGTACTTTTTATATATGTATTATTTGTGTTGGACGTAACATTACTTTTAATTATTATATATGTCACGGTCTGTCTGTGTTGTGTTTTGTCTGTCTCTGGTTTCCTGTTTTATTTTGAAAAGTGTTCACCCCCTAGCCTCATCCCAATACCCCTCCTCGACTCCTCTATTCGGCCCCGTCTCAGGTCGGTTAAATGAAATCCTTGCTTCCCTCACTTGCGTCGTTTCCCTGTGACTAGTCCCTCCCACCAGGGAAGCATGGAGAGATGCAAGGAAATCACGAGAAGCAGGGAAATGATTTTTAAGAGCAATGACACGTCCTTTCCTCTGGAGCGTCACGTGAAGCGACGTCCGTTTGTGATGATGACGCCGCACAGCTGTTCGTCTGACAGCTCTTTTGTTTCCACACACACCCCCGCCTCTGTTCGTACACATTTGGCTTGTTTGAGACGCGTTGCGGCTCGCCTCGAAAGTAGTCGAGAATAGCCGATCGCAGCCGGGGGAGGTCTCAAAAAGCTCGCCTGAAGTCGGACAGCTCCGAGCCGGCTTCTTCTTCTTCTTCTTCTGCTGCTGCTGCTGCTGCTGCTTTGCCTTCTTCTTCTTCTTCTTCTTCTTCTTCTTCTTCTTCTTCTTCTTCTCTCGGTTTTTTGGATTGCAAACAGCTTTAAGGTGCATACCGCCACCTCCGGAGTCGGCTTGACTCGGTTTGAATTTATAAAGAATGCACACGTGTTTAATCGTTAATGTCAGATATGTACAAAGTAAATACATTTGTTCCTGCTCAAGATTTGATTCAACTTTATTGTTATTGCACAGATTAAAGGTACTGAGACAACGAAATGCAGTTTAGCTTCCAACTAGGAGTGCAACAAGCAGTAAAGTGAAAAGTAATGTACACAATCTACAGAATAAAATATAGAATGAATTGAATGATGAATAAACAGTGAGGGGTATGAATACACTAGATACACACAGCAGCCTGTGAGCAGTATGAACAGTGTGTATGAATATGCTAAGATATATAAAGTATAAAAACGGTAAGCAGTGCAAATATAGTATAACATATATA
>NC_136909.1:3319425-3321925 GCF_949606895.1 Notothenia rossii | reverse complement strand
CGACTGTGATCTCCGAAGAGTCCTTCTTCTACTTTTCTACACACTTTGTTTTTTGCAGCTGCCTTTGTTCAGTCGGGCTTTTAGTTCTTTAGTTGCTTGATTAAAAATGTTAAGCAGCAAACCCCAAAGTTAGTTGTTCTGTATGTGTGTGAAAGAGTTTGTTATTTTAAATTGGTCTCCTACTGAACTGTTTCAAACACGTCATGTGGTATTAATGTGATCTTATCAAAGTTAAAGAGAAATATAAAAAAAACATTTCACACACACACACACACACACACACACACACACACACACACACACACACACACACACACACACACACACACAAACACACACACCACCTAAGATAAGGACATGCAGCGTATTGCACAACACCTCTCATCACATCATGGAGCTATTGCACACCCCCAGTCATATCAATCAATGCTAACTTGGAAAGCCACAATATTGATATTTTAACTCAATAACATCAGGATACATTATTGTGGCACATCAGTGAAGCCTTACATATAAATATATAAGGTGGCAGACATCATTTAATGAATTTTAACTGAACAATAACTGAATGAGTGTGTCTCACTCTTAGACCAGCAGGGGTACCAAATCTATGCAGACTGCTGCAATAAGTACATGAATTAACTGTCTCATCGATGTTTGTCTGAATGAATATGATAATATTAAAGAGCCTGTGACACGAGTTTCCCCCATCATCCAAACCCATCAATTTGAGTAAATATTGTCCGCTTGAAAACCGTGACTGAACTGATTTTGGATATTTGTACTTTGATAACCATTAATCTGCCCTTCAATGTTGACCATTTTCTGGATCTTCTCGGGGATTCTTCAAGTCCCGCCAAATTATGTGTGAATTCATTGCGGGCACAGCGCTCCAGCTGCACCGTTGAGGATCCCAGCATCTGCATGTAAACCTGATGTAAACGCACGATGGCGCACACAGCAGCAAGCTCAGACAGCGATGACAGTTTAATTTTGAACGTGTCTGAGAGCTCATATGAGGCTGAAGGATCGGTTTATGTTGTATGAAGCTTAGGAATTAGGTGCGTCAATATGGGCGATCATACGGTCATGTAGCCAGTGGTGGACTGGGACTACAAATCATCCCGGGACTCTCGACCGGCCCACTTCGGTACCGCTAGTAAATTGTCAAGTGGGGAAGTGGGGGATGTGCTAGTGACTTATCCGACCGGCCCACTTCGGTACCGGCCCATCGGGATTCGTCCCGATGGCCAGTCCGCCACTGCACCCAGCCCAGCCCACGTAAACTGTCAACGGGGGGAGCCTCGCTGCGGGGAAACGGTGGACCTAGTGTCCCGATCGGAGTGGGAATAATAATAATAATAATAATCAGTGCATTTTATCCATACATTTCCCAACATTGTAGTAAAAAAAAAACACACGTTTAATCCATGTTGGTGTACTACAACTACGAAAAGCATCGGTTTGTTTTCTCATCAGGAAATGCAGACTGGCTCAAACAAACGATTTTAAATCATCATCCTCACGATCATTTAATGTATCATATGTTCGCCGAATTGACATGAAAGCACTAATAAATGTATTTTCATCCACTTGAGATTACAACTACAAAAATAATCGATTTGTTTTTATATCACATCCTACGGGAGGAAATTCAGCAGCTCTCACTACCGATTTTTAATCCTAATTTAATCATCATCTTCACCACGATCATTTATGTTTATGTTCGCCGAATTGACATGAAAGCACTGAGAAATATGAATATACTGTAGTCAACTTCATTAAAACGTTATGAACGTGCCTAAACTCAGTAATTCACAATTTCTACGCATGACAACACACTTTGTCCGTGTTTGGCTCTCTCGCCGCACAGTGAAGCGTTCCCGCATTGGCGTCACTTCCGGCTTCCCCCAAAACTTCAAAATGAGTCGAAGGAATTTCCCCGCGATGTTCGAAATTATTGATATTTATCGGAACGGTATCGCACCTTCTTTTTTAAACTGACGGTTCGAGATGACTAGTAGCCCAATATTTCATTGCACAACAGTTGTTGGGATGCTGTCACAGGCTCTTTAAGAATCATATTATTCCTATCAGCTGTCAATCACTGCTATGATTCACATATTCATTTATTATTGAATAAACTATATTTTTTGGAGGAGTTAACGATGAATGTTCCTCAAGATGCTTGCTCACCCTCCTTCAAATTTGAAAGACAAGTAATTATATCATGTATCAAAACTCAAAAGATTCAAAGAAACAGTTCAGCACCCAACGAATTTACTGCAAACAGTTACAACCTGGACTTTACATCAGGAAGAACAAACATTAAAGAAGTGACTAACTGCATCAGTTAGGGTTAAAAAATGTGTATTCATCTAAAACATAAACATCGCTGCAGTTATTATCCAGTGGAGAGTCCTTACCTACTGGCCTAGTTAAATCAAAGTGGTTACTTTCTTTTGGCTGGGCAGTAGTTTTACACACCGTCTTATTTGAC
>NC_136909.1:3274425-3311925 GCF_949606895.1 Notothenia rossii | reverse complement strand
AACTGATTACTACCAACCAGGAGTTGGATAAACATCAGATACTACAAAAGGAGTTGGTCCGAATCTCCAAAGTGAGCAAACCTATTCTAATGACTTTGAGCAGTTAAAAAGATTCTAACATGATTCTACTTATTGAACTGCTCCCTGATAGGAAGAAACTAAGAACACAACTGAACTCTCCTTTCTGCTAAAAGTGGATAAATCAATAAACAACTCAGCATTGGCCGATTGATAAGGCCATGTTGCCAGTTTCTAATAAGTACAATGGGGATAGCTAAGATCAGAGTCACAAATCCCCCATTCTTTAACGGCTTTGGGGAAATCAAAACTAAATGAAAGAATAGTCAAAATGATTCCAATCAGGATCTCCTGCATTGCCTGGGATGAAGCATTCTCAGAGGTAACGTTCTGTCTCTCCATGACGTACTGTCACTGTCTCAGGTCCAGAGAGTTGTGAGAGTATGTAAAGGCGGGGCTGCTGATCTCTATCTCGGAGCTGCATGTCAAACCACATCAACATCCGGTGCTTAACCTGCGGCACGGAGGAGAGTCAAAGAGGAGACATCTCCCTCTAAGCATTTTGGAACATTTTCTTTATAAATGTTTTCTGAAGCAGCTTTTATGGATAAAGGTTTTTAACAAAGTTGGGAGAGGAGGAATCATGTTGATCTGAAGCCAACCTCTCCATTCCCCCTGAACAACAGGATTGTCCCTCCCTAAACGTCTTCCTTTGTTTAACTCTCTTGTTTTGTTAACCCATGACCCAAAAAGAAACATGTGCATTTTAAGATTAGCCATAGCAGTTTAAGGGCCAGCCAAATCATCTTAAAGGTGAATTTGATCAGGAACAAAACTAATGTTGTCATTTAGAGTAGTGCTTGTTGAAGCAGTCCAAATCTGAACAAAACACTTGAAACTATCGCGACAGCTAGAATAATAAGAAAAGCCAAAAGTCTCCACTTAGCTTTATTGAAAGCATAGAACATTTTTAGCCGTAAATCATTCACAAATGTCTTCTTCATTTGACCAGAAACAGAATGCATTGGCTCCTAAAACCAGTCAGTATCTGGTGTGAGTGTGAGGGTTAGGGTTAGGGTTAGGGTAATGTTGTGAATCGAGTGGCCCATGGTGGTGGTTGGGTTATGGTATGGGCAGGCGTATGTTATGGACGACGAACACAGGCCACTCGATTCACAACATTACACTAACCCTAACCCTAACCCTCACACCAGATACTGACTGGTTTTCGGACCCCCCCAGACCCCCCCAATAAAGCAAAACTGCACGTTTCAGAGTGCCCTTTTATTGTGGCCAGCCTAAGGCACACCTGTGCAATAATCATGCTGTCTAATCAGCATCTTGATATGCCACACCTGTGAGGTGGGATGGATTATCTCGGCAAAGGAGAAGTGCTCACTATCACAGATTTTTTCAGATTTGTGAACAATATTTGAGAGAAATGGTTATTTTGTGTATGTAGAAAATGTTTTAGATCTTTCAGTTCATCTCATGAAAAATGGGAGCAAAAACAAAATTGTTGCGTTTATATTTTTGTTCAGTGTAGATATTGCTGCCTTATCCTGAGGTGGCCAAGTGCCAACTATCAGCCTCGGCTGATGCTCCAAAGAGCAGTCTCTGCACAGTAACACTCTGCCTCCCTCTCTCCCCGAGACGAGGCTATCCTGTGGAGGATTCAAAGACGGCCCATCAGGGAGCCGTGCCGGCTTCTCATGGTTTGGGCCGTGCCATCTTACCATGGCAGTAACAACTCTACCAATTACACATTCACCGGGAACATAAGGTCCCCACTCCAAAGGCTCCATCTCTCTTCACGAAGGTATCCTTGCTTGGCCATATTGGCCCCCAGTAGGGCTTTCCCCACTAGATGAGATCACAGACCCCGTCCCTGGACCAGGATTACCAGCCCCCGAATGTATTCTCAGTGTTTCTCAAACTTTTTCATACCAAGGACCACTTAACCAATACAAAAACACTCGCGGACCACCTAACTCCACAAATATAAAAAAACACATCGTTTTTTCTAGAACAGATAAAAAATGGCCTGAAAATGGTACAAACAATTGGCAACATGTGTGATGAAGGTGTTGCGCTGGGATATATCATGCAATCGAAAGCAAACTTAAGCTCGCTCCATTGCGGAGATATTCCAGCGAGAGTGCGGAAAACTTAAATGTATTTATTTATTTCAAATGTGAAATGTTACCAATATACTCACGGACCACTAGGGGGCGCTCACGGACCACCAGTGGTCCGCAGACCACACTTTGAGAAGCACTGCTCTTGTGCAGTCTGTGGCAGGGCCATTATCTGTCTTTCTGATCTGTGTGCAGTGTACTTAGGCAAAATGTTCAAGCTCAACAGTATTTACCTGCACTACGGTGTCTTCTCCCTCAGTTTTAATATTAATAATACATTTAATTTCTAAGCGCTTTTTCAGCAACACCATTAGTTTCAGGTTTATAAGAGACAGGCTAGATTTGTATGACACCGCGTGATTCTAACAAATCTTGATCAAAGTTCTTAAAATGTTTTCCATTATCTTTTCTTAATGATTCAATATCTGGAAATTGAATTAACAGTTCTGTCAATCTTGTAGAAAAAGTCTTCCCCGTTGCAACTCTCAGGGGATAAACTCTCTTAGCACTTGAGCCATTGTCTGCACAAATAAGGAAGTACTTCATTCTTAAAATAGTTGTAGTTGACAGGGGCCCCGCCACATCAGCACTGAAGTGTCTATTGGGTGTGTGTGATGATGTGACGCGGACGAGTTTCCGTCTTTCGAATACTCCTGAACGCGCACACTCGAGACAACCTTTCCTAAAGTGTATCACTGTCTCCCTTGCCTCAGGTTTATCAATCCTTTGGCTTTTCATACACATGCCCCCTCTATCTGCCCCTACATGAGCTAAGTCTGGTGTATTTCCTAATACGTTAAGGTGGTCGGGCGGTGGAACTCTCACTCTCTCTCCTTCTTTCCATTCCCCAGGTATAATAAGACGCAAAGACCCCAGGCTGGCTGGCCTCTCCCTTGCTAACTTATCAACCTCCCTGTTTCCTCTATCGGGTTTCCTAACCCTCACTTTCTCTCTAAGAAAACCTTGCTCCTTATCTCTTAGCTTGTATCCCTTTTTCAGGAGCTGAGTATATAAGTGGGTTTAAACAACACAAAGCTAAATAGCTTAACAGCATTAGCATAAGTAGTCAAACATGTAAATATCACACATTTTAAAGAGCAGGAAATAATAAAAGGAACTCACCTTGTGATAAACCTGCAAGAGAAAAAGCATTTGAGCTCCATACTGTTAAGAAATAGTCTTTGATGTGGTTTAGAACAGGATGGCGTTTTATCACAGCAGAATTTAACTTTGTCTCCGGTAGAATTCTGATCAGGCATTAGCTCCGCCTCCACTGTTTAAGCTAAGGACCCAAAATCCGCGTTTCTTTAACAGGGCTGCAAAAGAGGGGTATGAGCAGTATGAGGCGTGGCTACAATGGGTGATCTGTTTGGTATTTTAAGCAAAACACTTCACAGACATGTTTTGTATAGGTATGGCCCTACAATATATGTTTCCAATGTAGCATGATAGGTCCACTTTCATTTACATCAGAATCAGCATTTTTTTTATTTAATTTTTATTATTTATTTTTTAATTTTTTTAATAATGGGACACAGGGTTCGGTCCGGATTGATTTGTAGTTCGGTCCGGATTTTGAGAAGCCCTGCCCTTCAGGTACTTTGAGGGTTTGTGACTCTGCAGAACGTTTACATGCATACAAACCTTCATAACACACAAGGGGACGGGTAATAGCCGGAAAAGCATGACATGGGTACCTTAAGGCATTAATATTTCTGTAGAGACAGCTCAAAGTGTGTGTCCTCTAACACATTCTAACACCTCTATTATATCATTCACACTGACCTCTATTATTAATAACATTACATTTCTGGCGCTTTTATGCAAAGCCACTTACAATTACCGATTACAGGGACATTCTCCCTGGAGTAACTAAGGGCCTTACTCAAGGGCACACTAGTGGTGGTGTTCCTGGCAGGATTTGAACTCACAGCCTTCTGATCTTCAGCCCACCTCACTATCCATTAGACCACCACTACCCCTAATAAGTTGGGTCTATATACACACTGTGTTACACACACATACAAACACACACTCAGAAAAACACATGTACACATACTCTTACACACACACATTAACGTTGACGCACACACAGAGGCACTGAGGTGGGATCCATATATACACACAGTCTCTTTTTTAGGCATCAGTGGGGTCACTTTAAATACACACGTACACACTCACACAAACAAACTCTTACATCAAGTTTTATCAACAAATACTTTGATATTTGTCAAACACACTCGCACAAATGCACGCACACACACACACACACACACACACACACACACACACACACACACACACACACACACACACACACACACACACACACACACACACACACACACACACACACACACACACACACACACACACACACTACACCAGGTCATATTAAACAGGTACAGGTCAGTTAGTTAACGTCTGCAGTTAGTGATGGAGGAGTGAGGCGTTCAGGGGACAGCAGAAGGTGGGAACTGGCAGCATCCTCTGTGGTTCCTCCTGATGTAATTGTTGCTGTAGAACATGTTTCAGTGTGATGATGGTGCACCATGACTCATTTGAACTGAAGGAGCATGTTCTCTAAAGTGAACGGTTGCTTTAACTCTGAATATGTGACTTCTCTGTGTGAACGTGTTCTTCTCAGCTAGAGTAAACTGGTGGAATGACTCCAGAGTGAGTTCACTGACGTGTTCCTGAGGTGATAGGAAACTCTGTTTACCTTATCTTCTGATTCCTCCTCAGGACTCCAGGCTGAAGGAGAACTCAACTCAACAGGTAACGTGCTCAGTTTATTCACCCTGTTACTCTTTAAGTGATTCCAGTCTGTAAACAACCTTTATCATAAAACATGATGTAGTTTAAAGACTTCACCACTAACTGATCCTAGTTTCATCATTTATCATTCTACCATGTTTGTGAAACCAGGATATACTTCAAAGGTCAACAACAAACCATCATCACCTTTTCATCACCACCACTTTCCATGATTATACTTTATAAATACCATCAGATCATCACATTGAAAAGGAATCTAACTTCCATACAACCAACGTTAATATCTAGGCCGTCTCCGGTACCGAGCTCCGGTGCTGATAAGGCTCTGGTGAACGGCCGTCCAATCTTTTTAGGACTAAACCCCCCAGAATCTACACGATCAACGTAATCTGCTTAGGGGGGCGTTTACAGCGTGGCCTCTAACCAGTGGCTGCTGGTGGAAAATATTTTTGGTGGGGCTGTTGATATAGTGATTTAAAAAAAAATGTTTGGTGAGAAATGACCCCTTAAATTGGGACTTCTGGTGATGTAATGGCCCCATAAAATCGTGGTTCTAGGGCCAGGAACAACCAGGCTGAGTCGGGCTGAGTATGCTAAACTAACTGCGGTCAAGCCAGCCTCCACTCCGGAAAAATCAGGACATTCTGATGTAGAGTTTCAAAATAAAAGACCTTTGAAATGTCTATTGTATGAGCTATCATCCCTGTTTTTAGATGAGAATAAAACAAAAACTGTACAGTATCATAGATCCATCTTACTCCAGGGTGATAGCAGGACACCCCATCTAGTCACTCAGAAAAAATCAGGACATTCTGATGTAGAGTTTCAAAATAAAAGACCTTTGAAGTTTCATATATGAGCTATCATCCCTGTCCCCAAAGGTCTTTTATTTTGAAACTGTACATCGGAATGTCCTGAAAATCTAAAATCGGACCATTCTTGAATTTGATTTTGCTGATATGGTTTTTGGACTCAAACAACAAAATCAGAAAAAATGCTTTTGTGTTCATTTTTGTAGTTTTTGTTTTTTGGGGATTAGTTTCTTGTGTTAAAAGAGAAACACACGCGTCGTACACGGACCCATATTGCACATGTTCACCAAAGGGTTCAAATGACAGAAACATGCTACTAATCTCTACGTTTAGCTTTCTGATTGAACTGTTTTTTAGCTCGACTGAATCATATGTTTCATGTTTCAGGTCCTGTCAGTTTATAGATGTGGGGGAGATGTTATACTTGATGAAAAGAAGTGATACCACAGTGTAGAAATACTGTAACAAGAACAAGTCTGGTATTGAAATGGACTTAGATCAAAGTATTAGGATCAATTCATGCTTAAAGTACCATCATTAATATGACTCATACAGTACGACTATTCTCATCATGATATATTCTAGTCTGGATTCTAATCAATGATCCATTCATGTGAACATCCTTTTGAATGTAGCAGCTGGTAAAGGTGGAGATAACTTGAATGACTTGTTCTACTTCCAGGTATCTTTATCCAGAACAGAACTTCATCATTAAAGTGTTGTTTTATTAATAATATGAACCTGCCGAGTAACCTCAAACTCATTTTGTGAATACATGTGATGTAGTATTATAAACCATATACTCCAGTAAAGCCATTCAAACCTGTTCTTACAGTACTTGAGTATATGTACTTTATTACTTCCCACCACTGGTTCATAGAGAGCTGGAGGTAATGATCTGATTATCACTCGGAAGTATTCATAGTAGAAATGATTAATTATTAAAATATGCTAATATCAATGAAGGAACACGACTCTCTTGTTTCTCTGCAGAGCCTGGTGTTAGGCTGGTGGGAGGAGAGAGTCGCTGTGCAGGAGACCTGGAGCTGGAACATCAGGGAGAATGGAGACCAGTGGAGGGCCGTTACTCTCCCTGGACCCTGAAGGAAGCAGGAGTCGTCTGCAGAGAGCTGGACTGTGGCTCTGCTGTTTCTGTGGGAGAGAGAGAGGAGTCCTCAAGGAGATCTGTGTGGGAGATCAGCTCTGACTGTGTTGAGTCTGGATCTGCTCTGAGGGAGTGTGCAGAATCATCTTCCTCTGAACACATGCTGAATCTCACCTGCTCAGGTAAACCCAACAGTGACATCATCAGTGACATCATCGATTACATTTTATTTTTTTTGTTTTTATTTTCTTGTTTTTACAATTAATAAATACCCAAATAGCAAATGATGAACAGTGTATGAAGGAGCCGGGCGTAGTGGGTGGGCTACTGGGTCTATAGGCCCACCCACTCATTCATCAACAATGACTGAGAGAAAATATAGTTTACCGGATTTCTATTTTTGATTATCAAAATGAATAATTAAATAATTAAATAATAGCAAAAATAAGTTTCGCTTTAAAAAATGCATCCAATTAGAAACATCATTTATTGACGTAATCAGGCTTCTGCTGTGTGAGATGTTCTATCCAATCACAACAGGTCAACGTAAAATGGCCTGCTGTGATTGGCCTACATAGCTCACATAGTCGAAGCGCGGCGCCAACACAACGTGCGTCCCGCAGACCCCGCAGAGGAAGGAGGAACATATAGCACTCATTTACAGAGTCCCAAGAATCCATGTTCAGAGTTTAAAAAGAGTGAGAGGGGAGAGAGCCACCATCCTCACAGCAGGGGCCGTCTCACTCCACATTCTGCCTCTCTGCTGTCTGTGTCCCTAAAGTGTATCAATGGAATGTGAACCAAAAGAAATGAACAAGCAGTTTTACATTTCATTCCACTCCTTGCAGCCTGGAGCACGGCTGATATGAAGAGTCATGAAACCCACCGGGTTATTTGGAGCCTCCTCCTCTAGAATGATACCTTTCACCATTTAATGGAAAACACCAGATCAAAATACAAACAGCTTGAATTCAATGATGACGCCATGTTTGAAGAACAACGTGTTTACAAACATCAGTCAGATAACATGTGAAACACACATGTGAGAGTAAAGAGTGAAACCTTTTGAAAGTGTGTGAGAGCAGAGGTGGAGCTGAGCAGAAGGAGCAGAGGGTCTGCAGAGGAGGAGGTTCTGTTGAAGACACAGGGGAAGGGTTCACTAATGGAGACCACTTGCTAGAGGGTCGCAGGTGTAGATGTGAGGGTACCTGCAGTCTGTGTTCTTATCAACATGTGTTCTGTTGTTCATCATCAACTCATGTTGGAACTGAGTCCAGTTTGAATCTGAAATATAGTTTCATCTCTTTGATGGTGTGTCTTTGACCTCTGTTTGATCTTCTGTCCTCTGCAGACTCTGTCAGGCTGCTGGGGGGGAGTGGTCTGTGCTCAGGCAGACTGGAGGTGAACTCTGACCCGTCTAACCCGTCTAACCCGTCCTGGTCCTCAGTGTGTGAGGCTGACTTTGACCAGCAGGATGCTCAGGTGGTCTGCCGGCAGCTGGGCTGTGGGGCTCCTTCAGTCCTCCAGGGGGCGCTCTATGGAGAAGGGGAAGCTCCAATGGGGACCAAAGAGTTCCAGTGTGGAGGCCATGAGTCTGCTCTCCTGGACTGTAGCTCAGCCTCAGAGAGAAACACCTGCTCACCTGGCACAGCTGTTAGCCTCACCTGCTCAGGTAGTGAGGAGCTGTGATTGGTTCATTCTGTTCTCATCAAACTCTCTTTATTCTCTCTCTGATCTCTCTCTTGTTTCTCTGCAGAGCCTGGTGGTGTTCAGCTGGTGGGAGGAGAGAGTCGCTGTGCAGGAGACCTGGAGCTGGAACATCTGGGAGAATGGAGACCAGTGGAGAGCTACTTCTCTCCCTGGACCCTGAAGGCAGCAGGAGTCGCCTGCAGAGAGCTGGACTGTGGCTCTGCTGTTTCTGTGGGACTGAGAAAGGAGTCCTCACAGAGATCTATGTGGGGGATCAGCTCTGACTGTGCTGAGTCTGGATCTGCTCTGAGGGAGTGTACAGTATCAGATTCCTCTAACTACTTCCTGAATCTCACCTGCTCAGGTAAACCCATCAGTGACATCATCAGTGACATCATCTAAAACAGTCGTTTTCAGCAACCACAGTTCATGGGGGGTTAACCCAGATTAAAAAGTGTCTGTAAATCCAGACATGATATAAACGTCACTGAACCTTCCTCTGGTAGCAGAGTGACGTCTCATTTAGTATCCATCACAATCTGAATGAAAGTCAGTTTGATATTCATGTGGCAGAAGCTGTGTTTGTTCATCACGGGTGATCAGGTGTAATCAATACATACACAAGGTTTAGAATCAGAACGTAATATTTAATATGAGAGAGACTTTATATTTAACATCCTTTATTTAGGACACAGTGTTTACAATTCCCACTGACAGCTAAATGTATGTTTGTGTGTGAATATGCATCAGGGCGCGGTACTTTAAGGAGCAGCTGGTGTTAGGAGAGCGCTAGCTGAATGCTCGATGTGTTGGGGGGCATGTCTCTCTGCCTGGGGCCCGCAGAGGGTCTTGCAGTGCCACTGCTCACAGCCATGAGGCCAGATCAATGAAACCAGGATACATCCTTTACCGTCAAACTGGGTCTGAACACAGCTGCCTGTGAGCGTTTGATCAATACTTTCTGATGCTATCTTTATGAGATGCTACTTATCAGCTGCATGGCCCTAACGCGTAAAGTTAGACAAGCATTTGTTCCAGAGCTTTTCACAAGTAGACTCTTGCAGGTCAGAGTAGCTGGAGTGAGTCAACAACAACACAAAGACATATCTGAGAAGAGACCAGGACGAGGAGGAAGAGGAAGAGGAGGAGACCAGGAGGGTCAGAGCAGGAGGAAGAGGAGGAGATGAAGAGACCAGGAGGGTCAGAGCAGGAGGAAGAGGAGGAGATGAAGAGAGCAGGAGGGTCAGAGCAGGAGGAAGAGGAAGAGAGAGATGAAGAGAGCAGGAGGAAGAGGAAGAGAGAGATGAAGAGACCAGGAGGGTGAGAGCAGGAGGAAGAGGAAGATGAAGAGAGCAGGAGGAAGAGGAAGAGGAGGAGACCAGGAGGGTCAGAGCATGAGGAAGAGGAGGAGATGAAGAGACCAGGAGGAAGAGGAGGAGGAAGAGAGAGATGAAGAGACCAGGAGGGTCAGAGCAGGAGGAAGAGGAGGAGATGAAGAGACCAGGAGAGTCAGAGCAGGAGGAAGAGGAGGAGATGAAGAGACCAGGAGGGTCAGAGCAGGAGGAAGAGGAGGAGATGAAGAGACCAGGAGGGTCAGAGCAGGAGGAAGAGGAAGAGGAGGAGACCAGGAGGGTCAGAGCAGGAGGAAGAGGAGGAGATGAAGAGACCAGGAGGGTCAGAGCAGGAGGAAGAGGAGGAGATGAAGAGACCAGGAGGGTCAGAGCAGGAGGAAGAGGAGGAGATGAAGAGACCAGGAGGAAGAGGAGGATGAAGAGAGCAGGAGGAAGAGGAAGATGAAGAGAGCAGGAGGAAGAGGAAGATGAAGAGAGCAGGAGGAAGAGGAAGAGGAGGAGACCAGGAGGGTCAGAGCATGAGGAAGAGGAGGAGATGAAGAGACCAGGAGGAAGAGGAGGAGGAAGAGAGAGATGAAGAGACCAGGAGGGTCAGAGCAGGAGGAAGAGGAGGAGATGAAGAGACCAGGAGGAAGAGGAGGAGGAAGAGAGAGATGAAGAGACCAGGAGGGTCAGAGCAGGAGGAAGAGGAGGAGATGAAGAGACCAGGAGGGTCAGAGCAGGAGGAAGAGGAAGAGAGAGATGAAGAGAGCTGGAGGAAGAGGAGGATGAAGAGAGCAGGAGGAAGAGGAAGATGAAGAGAGCAGGAGGAAGAGGAAGAGGAGGAGACCAGGAGGGTCAGAGCATGAGGAAGAGGAGGAGATGAAGAGACCAGGAGGAAGAGGAGGAGGAAGAGAGAGATGAAGAGACCAGGAGGGTCAGAGCAGGAGGAAGAGGAGGAGATGAAGAGACCAGGAGGGTCAGAGGAGGAGGAAGAGGAGGAGATGAAGAGACCAGGAGGGTCAGAGCAGGAGGAAGAGGAGGAGATGAAGAGACCAGGAGGGTCAGAGCAGGAGGAAGAGGAGGAGATGAAGACATTAGTGAGGAAGAAGAAGACATGTATGTGAGGAAGATGAAGTGTCAGAGAGAGGGCCAGAGGCAGGGGTCAGGAGGCAGAGGAGACTCCAGCTGGACCACATGGGATGTTCTTATTCTCCGTCCATGTTCCATCACAGCAGCTCAATCTAGCAGCTCTTAGTACGGACACATGTTGAGATGTGTTGCTGCACAGCTCACCTTCAGCCCTCTGAGAGATGGGTGATGTGTGTACTTCATTATAACTAAGTACTCTGACTGTACTCACAGTAAACAGAGTTCTAGGTATCATGAGTACTTCCTGCTGTTTTATACTATATGTTAGTTTGTGTGTCTGAACACCTTGTTTCTCTTGTGCTTTAAGAACACTTGTTAGGCCATGAGTTAACAATAAATAGGTTATACAGACAGTATGAAATACCACGTACTGTCGGCCCTCCCATGCCACCCTGACCTCTGAACCCCCTTTGCCCCCCCATGTAACATGTTCTAGACCCCCCACTGTGCAGGTGTGAGGTGAGACAGGTAACACACTGCTGCTTCTCTGGCAGTGATAACTGGGAGCCTCTCATTAGGAATAGAAAAGCCAACATGTCTGCAAACACTAACTCTGTCAGAAGTGTGCAGCTGTTAAAGCCACTGACAGCCGATCCAGCAGCGATCAGGAATCACACAGGAAGTCCTTTCACGTCACACTCCGAGGAAAGGACGTGTCATTGCTCTGAAAACACATTTCCTCACTCCCTCCCTCTTCGTGTGGAGGAAAGGACCCAAGTGAGGGAAGCAAGGACTCAAGTTCAAAGACTTAGGATGGACCTCATATCGTGTTCTTCCAAGCGAGAGTAGAAGTGATATTAACATTGTTTTCCGCTTCGTTCTGATGCCTTAGTTTTACCGGGAAGTGGGCGGGGCAGTCATTTCGCTCTGAAGGGACGCACTCATGTGATTGGCTTAAATGATGCAGACATCTGATTGGCTACAGAAACTCCCATCTTGAAAACATGCATGTGTGAATCTAGCGGCGTCAGGGTGTCTCAGGAATCCACTCACAAAAGCCTTTTTTATAGAAATGTAACAACATCAAATCTGTTCTTGATGCAACATTTAACACTTTTAAAGTCATATATTTGTGGATTTATTTTGCATTTATTTAAAACAATAACTATTTGTGTGTGCGTTGAAACCTATGTGTGTGGATGGAGACATGTGTGTCTGCTGCCTCAGGAGTCCCCTGGGACCACCAGTCTGAAGGACTCCTGCTTCAGCTCCAGCTCTCTCTGAGCCTCTGGTTCCAGCAGCAGGTTCTTTGGGTTCCACCAGAACAGCACCAAGACCTCCTGACACGGCTCTGATCCGCTCAGCCGGGGCTCCTCGAGGCTCCTTCACCCAGAAGCTCCTTCAGAGCAGAGTCCGGATCCTTTGGCTTTCATCTTTTAGAACTCATTTTCTGATGGATTTTAGTTCTAGGATCAGATTCTATTAGAAAGGTGAGAAATAATAAAACCTTTTTTAAAACATGATGTTGAGTCCCTGAGCAGAAGAGGGTCTGCAGAGGAGGAGGTTCTGTTGAAGACACAGGGGAAGGGTTCACTAATGGAGACCACTTGCTAGAGGGTATCAGGTGTAGATGTGAGGGTACCTGCAGTCTGTGTTCTTATCGACATGTGTTCTGTTGTTCATCATCAACTCATGTTGGAACTGAGTCCAGTTTGAATCTGAAATATAGTTTCATCTCTTTGATGGTGTGTCTTTGACCTCTGTTTGATCTTCTGTCCTCTGCAGACTCTGTCAGGCTGCTGGGGGGGAGTGGTCTGTGCTCAGGCAGACTGGAGGTGAAGTCTGACCCGTCTAACCCGTCTAACCCGTCCTGGTCCTCAGTGTGTGAGGCTGACTTTGACCAGCAGGATGCTCAGGTGGTCTGCCGGCAGCTGGGCTGTGGGGCTCCTTCAGTCCTCCAGGGGGCGCTCTATGGAGAAGGGGAGGCTCCAATGGGGACCAAAGAGTTCCAGTGTGGAGGCCATGAGTCTGCTCTCCTGGACTGTAGCTCAGCCTCAGAGAGAAACACCTGCTCACCTGGCACAGCTGTTAGCCTCACCTGCTCAGGTAGTGAGGAGCTGTGATTGGTTCATTCTGTTCTCATCAAACTCTCTTTATTCTCTCTCTGATCTCTCTCTTGTTTCTCTGCAGAGCCTGGTGGTGTTCAGCTGGTGGGAGGAGAGAGTCGCTGTGTAGGAGACCTGGAGCTGGAATATCAGGGAGAATGGAGACCAGTGGAGGACCGTTACTCTCTCTGGACCCTGAAGGCAGCAGGAGTCGTCTGCAGAGTGCTCGACTGTGGCTCTGCTGTTTCTGTGGGATGGAGAGAGGAGTCCTCAAGGAGATCTATGTGGTGGATCAGACCTGACTGTGTGGAGTCTGGATCTGCTCTGAGGGAGTGTGCAGCATCATTTTCCTCTAACTACTTCCTGAATCTCACCTGCTCAGGTAAACCAATCAGTGACATCATCAGAGACATCATCTAAAACAGTCGTTTTCAGCAACCACAGTTCATGGGGGGTTAACCCAGATTAAAAAGTGTCTGTAAATCCAGACATGATATAAACGTCACTGAACCTTCCTCTGGTAGCAGAGTGACGTCTCATTTAGTATCCATCACAATCTGAATGAAAGTCAGTTTGATATTCATGTGGCAGAAGCTGTGTTTGTTCATCACGGGTGATCAGGTGTAATCAATACATACACAAGGTTTAGAATCAGAACGTAATATTTAATATGAGAGAGACTTTAGATTTAACATCCTTTATGTAGGACACAGTGTTTACAATTCCCACTGACAGCTAAATGTATGTTTGTGTGTGAATATGCATCAGGGCACGGTACTTTAAGGAGCAGCTGGTGTTAGGAGAGCGCTAGCTGAATGCTGGATGTGTTGGGGGGCATGTCTCTCTGCCTGGGGCCCCCAGAGGGTCTTGCAGTGCCACTGCTCACAGCCATGAGGCCAGATCAATGAAACCAGGATACATCCTTTACCGTGAAACTGGGTCTGAACACAGCTGCCTGTGAGCGTTTGATCAATACTTTCTGATGCTATCTTTATGAGATGCTACTTATCAGCTGCATGGCCCTAACGCGTAAAGTTAGACAAGCATTTGTTCCAGAGCTTTTCACAAGTAGACTCTTGCAGGTCAGAGTAGCTGGAGTGAGTCAACAACAACACAAAGACATATCTGAGAAGAGACCAGGACGAGGAGGAAGAGGAAGAGGAGGAGACCAGGAGGGTCAGAGCAGGAGGAAGAGGAGGAGATGAAGAGAGAGATGAAGAGAGCAGGAGGAAGAGGAGGAGATGAAGAGACCAGGAGGGTGAGACCAGGAGGAAGAGGAGGATGAAGAGAGCAGGAGGGTCAGAGCAGGAGGAAGAGGAGGATGAAGAGAGCAGGAGGGTCAGAGCAGGAGGAAGAGGAGGATGAAGAGACCAGGAGGGTCAGAGCAGGAGGAAGAGGAAGAGGAGGAGACCAGGAGGGTCAGAGCAGGAGGAAGAGGAGGAGATGAAGAGACCAGGAGGGTCAGAGCAGGAGGAAGAGGAGGAGATGGAGAGACCAGGAGGGTCAGAGCAGGAGGAAGAGGAGGAGATGAAGAGACCAGGAGGGTCAGAGCAGGAGGAAGAGGAGGAGACCAGGAGGGTCAGAGCAGGAGGAAGAGGAGGAGATGGAGAGACCAGGAGGGTCAGAGGAGGAGGAAGAGGAAGAGAAGGAGACCAGGAGGGTCAGAGCAGGAGGAAGAGGAGGATGAAGAGAGCAGGAGGGTCAGAGCAGGAGGAAGAGGAGGAGATGAAGACATTAGTGAGGAAGAAGAAGAGATGTATGTGAGGAAGATGAAGTGTCAGAGAGAGGGCCAGAGGCAGGGGTTAGGAGGCAGAGGAGACTCCAGCTGGACCACATGGGATGTTCTTATTCTCCGTCCATGTTCCATCACAGCAGCTCAATCTAGCAGCTCTTAGTACGGACACATGTTGAGATGTGTTGCTGCACAGCTCACCTTCAGCCCTCTGAGAGATGGGTGATGTGTGTACTTCATTCTAACTAAGTACTCTGACTGTACTCACAGTAAACAGAGTTCTAGGTATCATGAGTACTTCCTGATGTTTTATACTATATGTTAGTTTGTGTGTCTGAACACCTTGTTTCTCTTGTGCTTTAAGAACACTTGTTAGGCCATGAGTTAACAATAAATAGGTTATACAGACAGTATGAAATACCACGTAATGTCGGCCCTCCCATGCCACCCTGACCTCTGACCCCCCTTTGCCCCCCCATGTAACATGTTCTAGACCCCCCACTGTGCAGGTGTGAGGTGAGACAGGTAACACACTGCTGCTGCTCTGGCAGTGATAACTGGGAGCCTCTCATTAGGAATAGAACAGCCAACATGTCTGCAAACACTAACTCTGTCAGAAGTGTGCAGCTGTTAAAGCCACTGACAGCCGATCCAGCAGCGATCAGGAATCACACAGGAAGTCCTTTCACGTCACACTCCGAGGAAAGGACGTGTCATTGCTCTGAAAACACATTTCCTCACTCCCTCCCTCTTCGTGTGGAGGAAAGGACCCAAGTGAGGGAAGCAAGGACTCAAGTTCAAAGACTTAGGATGGACCTCATATCGTGTTCTTCCAAGCTAGAGTAGAAGTGATATTAACATTGTTTTCCGCTTCGTTCTGATGCCTTAGTTTTACCGGGAAGTGGGCGGGGCAGTCATTTCGCTCTGAAGGGACGCACTCATGTGATTGGCTTAAATGATGCAGACATCTGATTGGCTACAGAAACTCCCATCTTGAAAACATGCATGTGTGAATCTAGCGGCGTCAGGGTGTCTCAGGAATCCACTCACAAAAGCCATTTTTATAGAAATGTAACAACATCAAATCTGTTCTTGATGCAACATTTAACACTTTTAAAGTCATATATTTGTGGATTTATATTGCATTTATTTAAAACAATAACTATTTGTGTGTGCGTTGAAACCTATGTGTGTGGATGGAGACATGTGTGTCTGCTGCCTCAGGAGTCCCCTGGGACCACCAGTCTGAAGGACTCCTGCTTCAGCTCCAGCTCTCTGAGCCTCTGGTTCCAGCAGCAGGTTCTTTGGGTTCCACCAGAACAGCACCAAGACCTCCTGACACGGCTCTGATCCGCTCAGCCGGGGCTCCTCGAGGCTCCTTCACCCAGAAGCTCCTTCAGAGCAGAGTCCGGATCCTTTGGCTTTCATCTTTTAGAACTCATTTTCTGATGGATTTTAGTTCTAGGATCAGATTCTATTAGAAAGGTGAGAAATAATAAAACCTTTTTTAAAACATGATGTTGAGTCCCTGAGCAGAAGAGGGTCTGCAGAGGAGGAGGTTCTGTTGAAGACACAGGGGAAGGGTTCACTAATGGAGACCACTTGCTAGAGGGTCTCAGGTGTAGATGTGAGGGTACCTGCAGTCTGTGTTCTTATCAACATGTGTTCTGTTGTTCATCATCAACTCATGTTGGAACTGAGTCCAGTTTGAATCTGAAATATAGTTTCATCTCTTTGATGGTGTGTCTTTGACCTCTGTTTGATCTTCTGTCCTCTGCAGACTCTGTCAGGCTGCTGGGGGGGACTGGTCTGTGCTCAGGCAGACTGGAGGTGAAGTCTGACCCGTCTAACCCGTCTAACCCGTCCTGGTCCTCAGTGTGTGAGGCTGACTTTGACCAGCAGGATGCTCAGGTGGTCTGCCGGCAGCTGGGCTGTGGGGCTCCTTCAGTCTTCCAGGGGGCGCTCTATGGAGAAGGGGAGGCTCCAATGGGGACCAAAGAGTTCCAGTGTGGAGGCCATGAGTCTGCTCTCCTGGACTGTAGCTCAGCCTCAGAGAGAAACACCTGCTCACCTGGCACAGCTGTTAGCCTCACCTGCTCAGGTAGAGAGGAGCTGTGATTGGTTCATTCTGTTCTCATCAAACTCTCTTTATTCTCTCTCTGATCTCTCTCTTGTTTCTCTGCAGAGCCGGGTGTTAGGCTGGTGGGAGGAGAGAGTCGCTGTGCAGGAGACCTGGAGTTGGAACATCTGGGAGAATGGAGAACAGTGGAGGGCTACTACTCTCTCAGGACCCTGAAGGCAGCAGGAGTCGCCTGCAGAGAGCTCGACTGTGGCTCTGCTGTTTCTGTGGGACGGAGAAAGGAGTCCTCAGAGAGATCTATGTGGTGGATCAGATCTGACTGTGTTGAGTCTGGATCTGCTCTGAGGGAGTGTGCAGCATCAGATTCCTCTAACTACTTCCTGAATCTCACCTGCTCAGGTAAACCCATCAGTGACATTGTGTATGACATCATGTGTCTCTTTGTTAGTCTCTCTCTCTCTCTGTCTCTGTCTCTCTCTCTGTCTCTCTCTCTCTCTGTCTCTGTCTCTGTCTCTGTCTCTCTCTCTCTCTCTCTCTCTCGCTGTCTCTCTCTGTCTCTCAATCCAATTCAATTCAATATGCTTTATTGGCATGAATGTCAGGTGAACAATATTGCCAAAGCGTCAAGGATATATGATAAGAAAAAAAATACAAATACAATTCATTCATTCATTAAACAATTTACAACAATGTAAAGGAAGAAAAGAAAGACACATGATGTAGAGGAGCAATCAGAGTGAGCTGAGAGGAACAGCTGTTCTATTTCGTATATGGCTTCGCCCTCTAAGGCTATCGCTATTGGGTAATCGACGTGCGCCCCCGCGCAGCACTGAAACACTTGTAGTCCACGCCCACCCGCAAGGTGGGCCCCACCCTCGGGCCTCCTTCCGGTATAAATAGGAAGGTGGCCCGTTAATCTGCTCCCTCTTTTCTTCAGCAACCGTCAGCAGTACTGAAGCACAGGAAAGGAATTAGAGTCATGAGCAACAATTGTGTCCGTGATTGTCCCTCATGTAAAACGGGGTACATCATGAGCTATGACCTACACGCGATATGCGAATCCTGTCTGGGGCCAGAGCACGCGTACGCGGCTCTCAACCAGCAGGTCGCGTGTTCGCATTGTGCCCGTCTCCCATCAGCCGACAGGCAGCGAAGAGCGGAGGCTCTAGCTGCCGCGGCTGAGGAGGACGACTGGCCCGTCCAGGAGCACAGGGACGACAGCCTGTTTCTGGAGCCGAGTGGTGGGCAGGAGTCGGACGACTCCTACCCCGTTTCCCTCCATGGCTCGCCATGCGGCTCTCCCCTCCCCCCTCTCCCCCGGACGGGGGAGACGGGGTCGGAGCGAGGTACGGGTGTGGCGGCCGAGCACGCGGTCCCCTTCTCCGTTGCCACGGCACTGCCGGCGTTGGGGGGCATCATGCTGGAGCTGCCGGAGATCATCGGCAAGGCGGCAGCCTGCAAGGGTCTCCTCGTTCCCCTAGGACGGGAAAAGGTAGCTCTGGATGACATGGCCGGAGTTTTTTCCCGCGTTCAGACGGGCAGGAGTGACCCGATCTGGCCGCGCTTCCCAGCCATTAGGAGGTACCAGGAGGGGGCTGCGGCGAACCCGAGGACCCTGAGGGCTCCGGTGGCCACCTTTGTTCCCTTCACTAAGGTGGAGGGATTCACTGACGAGGGTTTCGCAACCACCCCCGCTCTGGAGCAGAGCTTGACGGCGTTCTTTGGGGTTAAGCAGGCCAACTTGGTCGCCGGACGGCGCCCTGTGTTGGCCTCCCCCAAGGACCAGTATGTCGCCCGCCAGGCTGACCGGGCGCACCAGTGTGCGGTTCAGGCGTCTGCGGCGGCGAATAACATCGCGTTGCTGGCAAACTCGGTGGTTACGCTGGTGGAGCGGTCCAACACCGTGTCTCCAGAGGAGGCGGAGGAGATCGGCAAGGCGGCCAGCACGGCGCTCACGCTGTGCGCGTCCGTGGCTGTCTCCCAGGCGAAGATCGAAGCGTGGATGACGCAGATCCAGCGCCACCTCTGGCTGCAACAGGCGGCTGTTACAGAGCCGGCCAGGAAGGTCTTGCTGGACGCTCCGATCAGCTCGGAAGGGCTGTTCGGACCCCAGTGTTTGGCCATGGTAGAGTCCATGAAAGCGGCAGCGGAGCAGGCGGATGATATCCGCCAGCACGTTGGCTGGCTCCAGCCTGCGGCGAAGCCGCAGCGGCACCAGCGGCAGCAGCAGCAGCGGCCAACCCGGCCACAGCGGCAGGCAGAGAGACAGCCGAGGCGGCAGACTCGCCCGTCGGCGGCGGCAGGGGCACCGTCCCGCGCCTCCGCCCCCCCACCAGAAAAGAAAAGAGAAAAGTACTCGTCGTCTGCTCCACGAGAGCCGCCGAGGAAGCAGAGCCGGCCCTGACGGTTTGGGGGGGAGTGTGAAGGAAATAAAAGAAGCTTAATTTCCAACCTTTTGTCATCAGTTTCAAATGTGTTTCACATATCCCCCACTCTGGGTGAACCAGCTGCCTATGACCTATCGGTTAATAGCCAGCAGGGTTCGTTACAAAAGCCTGCACATTTTAATCTATCGGTTAATAAGTTACAGAGCGCAGTAACTACGCCAGCTGCCTCCAATCTGTTGATTAGTAGGCAGCGGGGTTCGCTGCGGAGGCCTGATGGTTATAACTTTTCGGTTATTAAACCACAGACCTCGCCGCATTCCTCTGTCCGAGATCTGCCACCTACACACGGTCACAATAAGCCCATGAGTGCCGTGGTAACGCCTCATGTGGATATTACTGCACACACCTCCACTCATCCTCTGAGCGTGTACGCGCCTCACGATGAGAGTCGGAGCGTGCCCTTTCGCTCTAAGCCCACCTTGGGTTGCCTCACGGGCAGCGGCGGCGAGGGCTCTGGCGTGGCTCGTCGTCATGACAACCACAACACATCTCGAGCATGTGCGCCCGCTCTCAGAGTGTTTCTCGGAGTGGCAGCGCGTGTGTCTGATGGACAGATGGATGAGCAGGCTGATTAGCAGAGGGTACACCCTGCAGTTCGCCTCCCCCCCCCCACAGTTCAACGGGATACAGGAGACACGCCTGTCATCCCGGGAACAGTGTTGGGCGCTCCAAGCAGAGCTACGGGAACTCCTGTTGAAAGAGGCTATTTCCAGGGTTCCCAGAGGGGAAGAAAATCAGGGATATTACTCCCGCTACTTTCTTATCCCGAAAAAGACGGGGGGAATGAGACCCATCCTCGACCTGTCAGCGTTCAACGAGGCCGTCAGCATGTGAAACGGCCTTTTCATTATTGCCTCGTTGAACGCTGACAGGTCGGTGCTAGAGTGTGTTCACCAGGGAGACTGGTTCACCTCTATAGACCTAAAGGATGCATACTTCCACGTACCCATCATCCCACAACACAGGAAATTCCTGCGGTTTTCATTCCAGGGAATATCGTACCAGTACAACCGTCTGCCGTTCGGTTATTCCCTGGCTCCTCGCACCTTTTCAAAGTGTGTAGAGACGGCATTGCAGCCGCTACACAGAGGAGGGATGAGAGTACTATTTTACCTGGACGACCTGCTGCTGATGGCTCGCTCCAGGGAGGAAGTGGCTTTACAGACGGTACAGCTCATATCGCATCTGTCAAAGCTGGGTTTCATGATAAACTGGAAAAAGAGCTGTCCTCTTCCCTCCCAGAGTATTGTTTACCTGGGTGTGGAATTGAACTCAGCCCGCATGAGAGCGCGACTCTCACGGCAGAGAGTGGAGACGCTGACAGCTCTCCTTCGACGCGTCACACCCTGCAGCGTGGTGACAGCCCTCTCCGTGATGCAGCTGCTCGGCATGATGGCAGCCGACCACGGGGTGATTCCCCTGGGTCTCCTTCACATGAGAAGACTCCAGAGGTGGTTTATTCGCCTACGCATCGACCCCGTGCGACAGAGGAGGCGCATGGTGGTCATCCCTCTGTCCGTGGGTTCAGACTTAACCTATTGGAAAAGTCCCCACGTCCTGTCAGAGGGTGTGGCCCTGGGCAGAGTTACGTCACACATCTCGGTGTTCACAGACGCATCTCTCTCAGGGTGGGGAGGAACGTGCATGTCGCAGGCAGTGGGGGGACAGTGGCTGACTCACATGTCCTTCCACATAAACGTGCTGGAATTGATCTCCGTACGGAGAGTAATTCAGCATTTTGCCTCGCTGCTGCAGAATCAACATGTATTGATTCGCACAGACAACAGAGCCGCGGCAGCCTACATCAATCGCCAGGGCGGGGTACGCTCAGTGCAGCTTCTGAACACAGCCAGACGGCTGTTGATCCGGGCGCGCGCGCACCTACTCTCCATCAGAGCACTGTATGTGCGCGGCGAGTTGAACAAAGGGGCAGACCTCATGTCCGGAGGAGGTCCTCGCCAGGAGGACTGGAGCCTACATCCCGAGCTGATCGCCCAGGTTTGGAGCCGGTTCGGGAGGGCGGAGGCGGATCTGTTCGCCGCACGCGGGAACGCGCAATGCGCCCTCTGGTTCTCCCTGTCAGCGCGGGACCTCCCCCCCCCTAGGGGTGGACGCGTTCGCACATCGTCCATGGCCCAAGGGACTGCTGTACGCCTTCCCCCCAGTCCCGCTGATTCCCCGGTTTCTGGACCGAGTGCAGGAGGAGGGGCTGTCAGTGATCCTGATTGCCCCGGAGCGCACGGGCGCTTCCTGGTTTCCATGCCTACAGCGTACGCTGTCAGGCAGACCGTGGGAAATTCCGTGGCGCGGGGACGCTCTCTCGCAGGTGGAGGGAGCGATTTACAGTCACCCAGTGATAGGCCAGCGCCTATGGGCATGGCCCCTGAACGGGAACACTTAGAGAGGTTGGGTCTCTCTCAAGATGTTGTACGCACCATTCAGGGCGCCAGGGCCGCGTCTACCAGAGCGACCTACACAGCCAAGTGGGCAGCGTTCCAGCGCTGGTGTGTAGAAAGAAGCCTGGACCCCACTACGTGCCCCCTGCCTCACGTGCTGTCATTCCTCCAGCTGTTGTTGGACAGGAATTTGGCTTTCAGCACAATCAAGGTATATGCGGCTGCCATATCATCTTGTCACGTGGGTTTCGGAGCCGGGACGTTGTTCAGTCACCCCCTGATGAAACGTTTTTTGCAAGGGGTACGAAGACTCAGACGCGCCTCAGTGGGATCTGGCTTTGGTGTTACGAGCACTAAGCAAAGCCCCATTTGAACCGTTAGAGCAGGTTCCCCTTAAAATGTTATCAGCCAAAGTAGTACTGCTTTTGGCTCTAACATCAGCAAAAAGGGTGAGTGATTTATCCGCTCTCTCTGTGGCCCCGTCATGCCTCCGGATCCAAGGAGATGGCAGTTCGGCTCTGCTACGGCCTAACCCAGCCTTTATGCCAAAGGTCATCACAAGCACTTTTAGGTCAAGAGTGATCACCCTGGATGGGTTTTTTCAGCCTCCTCATAAATCGGAGGAAGAAGCCACATCTCATCTCCTCTGCCCGGTGCGCGCGCTGTCCTGCTATGTGGCCTGCACGGCGGCCTGGCGCCGTTCTCAGCGCCTGTTCGTGCACTATAGAGAGCGCTCGATCGGGCAACCTCTGTCTGCACAACGGCTGTCACACTGGCTGTGTGAGGCTGTGTCACAGGCATATGTCTCCTCTGGGTTGGAGCCCCCGGAGATCATCAAGGCGCACTCCACCAGAGGAATTTCCTCCTCCATGGGTTTGCACGGAGGAATGTCAGTGGAAGATATTTGCACGGCTGCATCTTGGTCTTCCCCCTGTTCATTTATTCATTTTTATTTGAGGGATTTCTCCCATTCCTCTCTGACACACCCTGTACTGGGTGTCCTGTCGGGGTGAGTGATGTCAGGGAGTCAGCTGTGCGCCTCTCTCCTGCCTTTTGGCACGCGGAGAGCGGCCCATTTCCCCTGTTATAGGAGGGATGTTCCTTTTTCCTCTAACACACTTTGTACGGAGTGCGTGGTCAGAGTGAGTGACGTCAGGGATCCAGCTGGGCGCTCTCCTGCCTGTCTTCACGCAGAGAGCTGCTGTTCCCCCACTACGATCGCAGGACGAGGTGGGACTTTCGTCTCTACTTTCTCACATCGGCCGGTATGTATTGTTCCCAGCCTTCAACCCGTCGGGAAGATAGGCATGTTTTGCTATGTTCCAGGTACGGTGATGAGCCATTACGCATAGCACATCAGGCAGGGGGGTGTTATTGAGCAGGTATGTCTGTGCTTCTAGTGCCGGGCGGACCCAGTGGGGCGCAGACTACATCATGCTTCGCCCTTAACCCAATAGCGATAGCCTTAGAGGGCGAAGCCATATACGAGATAGAACTGAGGTTACCTACTGTAACCCCAGCTTCTATGAGTAAATGGCGCAGCCCTCTAAGTGCGGGGCCCCACTGGCTCTACGAATAGCTGAAGAAAAGTTATGTTGTATTGGAGCAGATTGCCGGGCCACCTTCCTATTTATACCGGAAGGAGGCCCGAGGCTGGGGCCCACCTTGCGGGTGGGCGTGGACTACAAGTGTTTCAGTGCTGCGCGGGGCGCAGGGGGATTACCCAATAGCGATAGCCTTAGAGGGCTGCGCCATTTACTCATAGAAGCTGGGGTTACAGTAGGTAACCTCAGTTATGTGTTGTTGTTGTTGTTGTTGTTGTTGTTGTTGTTTCTTAGGCTGTGACATGCGCTCACATGTTTCTCTGCTTCTCTGCTGCTGGCACTATTTTCTCCAAGTACATGTTGCATTTTATTCTGGTCAGACAGTGATTCAAAATCTTGGAGTTTACATGTTATCTTTGGAAAGAACTTTGTTCTAATGTCTTGGTATGTTTGACAGAGCAGCAGGAAGTGTTGCTCTGTCTCCACCTGTCTCTCTCTCTGTCTCCACCTGTCTCTCTCTCTCTCTCTCTCTCTCTCTCTCTGTCTCTCTGTCTCCACCTGTCTCTCTCTCTGTCTCCACCTGTCTCTCTCTCTCTCTCTCTCTCTCTCTCTCTCTCTCTCTCTCTCTCTGTCTCTGTCTCTCTGTCTCCACCTGTCTCTCTCTCTGTCTCCACCTGTCTCTCTCTCTCTCTCTCTCTCTCTCTCTGTCTCTCTGTCTCCACCTGTCTCTCTCTCTGTCTCCACCTGTCTCTCTCTCTTTCTCTCTCTCTCTCTCTCTCTCTCTCTCTCTCTCTCTCTCTCTCTCTCTCTGTCTCTGTCTCTCTGTCTCCACCTGTCTCTCTCTCTGTCTCCACCTGTCTCTCTCTCTCTCTCTCTCTCTGTCTCTCTGTCTCCACCTGTCTCTCTCTCTGTCTCCACCTGTCTCTCTCTCTCTCTCTCTCTCTCTCTCTCTCTCTCTCTGTCTCTCTGTCTCCACCTGTCTCTCTCTCTGTCTCCACCTGTCTCTCTCTCTCTCTCTCTCTCTCTCTCTCTGTCTCTGTCTCTCTGTCTCCACCTGTCTCTCTCTCTGTCTCCACCTGTCTCTCTCTCTCTCTCTCTCTCTGTCTCTGTCTCTCTGTCTCCACCTGTCTCTCTCTCTGTCTCCACCTGTCTCTCTCTCTCTCTCTTTATCTGTCTCTCTGTCTCTCTGTCTCCACCTGTCTCTCTCTCTGTCTCCACCTGTCTCTCTCTCTTTCTCTGTCTCTCTGTCTCCACCTGTCTCTCTCTCTGTCTCCACCTGTCTCTCTCTCTCTCTCTCTCTGTCTCTCTGTCTCCACCTGTCTCTCTCTCTGTCTCCACCTGTCTCTCTCTCTCTCTCTCTGTCTCTCTGTCTCTCTGTCTCCACCTGTCTCTCTCTCTGTCTCCACCTGTCTCTCTCTCTCTCTCTCTCTGTCTCCACCTGTCTCTCTCTCTCTCTCTTTCTCTGTCTCTCTGTCTCTCTGTCTCCACCTGTCTCTCTCTCTCTCTGTCTCTCTGTCTCTCTGTCTCCACCTGTCTCTCTCTCTGTCTCCACCTGTCTCTCTCTCTCTCTCTCTCTGTCTCTCTGTCTCTCTGTCTCCACCTGTCTCTCTCTCTGTCTCCACCTGTCTCTCTCTCTCTCTTTCTCTGTCTCTCTGTCTCTCTGTCTCCACCTGTCTCTCTCTCTGTCTCCACCTGTCTCTCTCTCTCTCTCTTTCTCTGTCTCTCTGTCTCCACCTGTCTCTCACTCTGTCTCCACCTGTCTCTCTCTCTCTCTCTCTCTCTCTCTGTCTCCACCTGTCCGTCTCTCTCTCTGTCTCCACCTGTCTCTCTCTGTCTCCACCTGTCTGTCTCTCTCTCTGTCTCCACCTGTCTCTCTCTGTCTCCACCTGTCTCTCTCTCTCTGTCTCTACCTGTCTCTCTCTCTCTGTCTCCACCTGTCTCTCTCTGTCTCCACCTGTCTGTCTCTCTCTCTGTCTCCACCTGTCTCTCTCTGTCTCCACCTGTCTCTCTCTCTCTGTCTCCACCTGTCTCTCTCTCTCTGTCTCCACCTGTCTGTCTCTGAGGACAGATGAACTGTCAGGGCCCAGGTCTGACAGAAGCTTTGCAGATGATCCATTTGCTGTTGTAATGCCTCCTTAGATGGAGCTAGCAATATTAGATCATCTGCAAACAGGAGGCATTTAATTTGTGTGTCAGAGAGGGTGAGTCCAGGGATATCGGATTGTTCTAATGATTTTGCAAATTGATCAATATAAAAGTTAAATAGGGTGGGGCTGGGACTGCAGCCCTGTTTCACCCCTCTACTTTGGGGGAAGACATCGGTTTCCATATTGACCATTTTCACCACACATTTATTATTGGTATACATTGTTTTAATGATATCATATGTTTTCCCCCCTACACCGTTTTCAATCAACTTTAGGAACAGACCGTTATGCCAAATTGAGTCGAATGCTTTTTTGAAATCTACAAAACAAGAGAAAATCTTCTTATTTTGGTGAACATGTTTATGAATGAGGGTGTGGAGGGTATATATATGGTCTGTAGTCCGATGGTGTAAATCCAATCTGACTCTTGCTCAGGACATTATGTTCACTGAGGAAGTCTTGCAGTCGGCTGTTTAGGATGCTGCAGAATAACTTCCCCAGGTGTTCTCTCTCTCTCTCTCTCTCTCTCTCTCTCTCTCTCTCTCTCTCTCTCTCTCTCTCTCTCTCTCTCTCTCTCTCTCTCTCAAAGAGACGATCCCTCTCTGCTACCTGGACGGTCACAGACTGAGAGCTGGTTGTAATGTTTCAAAGCGGTGTCTTCAGACTGAGGAGGTTTTCTCAGAGACTGTTTGTATTGTTGCTGCTGGGGCAGGCAAACATGTGGATCTCCAAAAGCAGGAGCAACAAAGTAAACAGTACAGCAGCTCAGCAACTCACTAACATGTGTTTCTCTTGGTGAGAGCAAGAGTGAGATTTTAGATTTCACTCTCTGATGAGAAACATGGAGGAGCTTTGAAACCGTTAGTGTTTCACTGCATCTCTCTCTCTCTCTCTCTCTCTCTCTCTCTCTCTCTCTCTCTCTCTCTCTCTCTCTCTCTCTCTCTCTCTCTCTCTCCAGATAAGCTGTTTCAGCCCAACATCTCTGTGTCCTCCTCCATGTACGGGGTCTCCGGGGCCCAGCAGCAGGGGTTCCAGGCGTTCAGAGGCTCCACCTTCACCATCAGTTGCTCCATCCAGCCTCAGTACCCAGGAGGCTCCTTCCTGCTCAGCTCCTCCACTCACAACGACACCCAGCCAGCTGTCAATCACTCTGCCCACTTCCTGTTCCTGGCTGCAGAGCCCGCCCACCAGGGAAACTACAGCTGTGTTTATCACGTTTCTCAGGACTCCTCCTCTGAGAGCCGTCTGCTCTCCGTCACCGTCACAGGTGAGCTGTTAGAGTTTACTGTAGGACAGAGCGTGATGCTCCCCAGGAGAACGCTGGTGAGGACTGAGTGTTTTACTGAAGCAGTCACACCCTTACATCACATGTAGCTTTCCAGAGCAACATACAATAAGTGCAATGAACCGTGAAGACATGAATCCAGAACACACATTCTCCAGTCAGCTGTAGTTTACATTGGAGTATTGCCATGAGTACCGAGTGTTCAACAGATACAGCTAGCAGCTTCTCCCTACAGTCCTACTGTCTGGTATGAACA
Source organism: Notothenia rossii (assembly GCF_949606895.1). Lineage (NCBI taxonomy): Eukaryota > Metazoa > Chordata > Actinopteri > Perciformes > Nototheniidae > Notothenia > Notothenia rossii. Next base: position 3,284,970 of record NC_136909.1, on the reverse strand, counting down.
GGAGAAAGGGTTGGGGTTGAATGGAGATCTTAAGAAGATGTAGTTTATTGTAATTTAACTGTAGAGAGGAGTCTCCATGCTGAAGTGGGTTCAGGTCTCTGTGTGTTTGCTGACTCTTGATGTGATGGTGTTCCATCAGGTCCAGAACCTTTTATCATCCGAGCCGTCGTCCTGCCGCTGACTCAGCTGCTGATGCTGCTGGTGAACATCGGACTTTACTTCTACTGCAAGGTACGGGAACATGTTGTTGTTCCACTCACTGAATGATGAGGGACTGAAACATGTTGTTGTTGTTCCACTGACTGAATGATGAGGGACTGAAACATGTTGTTGTTGTTCCACTGACTGAATGATGAGGGACTGAAACATGTTGTTGTTCCACTGACTGAATGATGAGGTACTGAAACATGTTGTTGTTCCACTGACTGAATGATGAGGGACTGAAACATGTTGTTGTTCCACTGACTGAATGATGAGGTACTGAAACATGTTGTTGTTCCACTGACTGAATGATGAGGGACTGAAACATGTTGTTGTTGTTCCACTGACTGAATGATGAGGGACTGAAACATGTTGTTGTTCCACTGACTGAATGATGAGGGACTGAAACATGTTGTTGTTCCACTGACTGAATGATGAGGTACTGAAACATTTTGTTGTTCCACTGACTGAATGATGAGGGACTGAAACATGTTGTTGTTCCACTGACTGAATGATGAGGGACTGAAACATGTTGTTGTTCCACTGACTGAATGATGAGGGACTGAAACATGTTGTTGTTCCACTGACTGAATGATGAGGTACGGAAACATGTTGTTGTTCCACTGACTGAATGATGAGGTACTGAAACATGTTGTTGTTCCACTGACTGAATGATGAGGGACTGAAACATGTTGTTGTTCCACTGACTGAATGATGAGGTACTGAAACATGTTGTTGTTCCACTGACTGAATGATGAGGGACTGAAACATGTTGTTGTTCCACTGACTGAATGATGAGGTACTGAAACATGTTGTTGTTCCACTGACTGAATGATGAGGTACTGAAACATGTTGTTGTTCCACTGACTGAATGATGAGGTACTGAAACATGTTGTTGTTCCACTGACTGAATGATGAGGGACTGAAACATGTTGTTGTTCCACTGACTGAATGATGAGGGACTGAAACATGTTGTTGTTCCACTGACTGAATGATGAGGGACTGAAACATGTTGTTGTTCCACTGACTGAATGATGAGGGACTGAAACATGTTGTTGTTCCACTGACTGAATGATGAGGGACTGAAACATGTTGTTGTTCCACTGACTGAATGATGAGGGACTGAAACATGTTGTTGTTCCACTGACTGAATGATGAGGGACTGAAACATGTTGTTGTTCCACTGACTGAATGATGAGGTACTGAAACATGTTGTTGTTCCACTGACTGAATGATGAGGTACTGAAACATGTTGTTGTTCCACTGACTGAATGATGAGGCACTGAAACATGTTGTTGTTCCACTGACTGAATGATGAGGGACTGAAACATGTTGTTGTTCCACTGACTGAATGATGAGGCACTGAAACATGTTGTTGTTCCACTGACTGAATGATGAGGGACTGAAACATGTTGTTGTTCCACTGACTGAATGATGAGGGACTGAAACATGTTGTTGTTCCACTGACTGAATGATGAGGGACTGAAACATGTTGTTGTTCCACTGACTGAATGATGAGGGACTGAAACATGTTGTTGTTCCACTGACTGAATGATGAGGTACTGAAACATGTTGTTGTTCCACTGACTGAATGATGAGGGACTGAAACATGTTGTTGTTCCACTGACTGAATGATGAGGTACTGAAACATGTTGTTGTTCCACTGACTGAATGATGAGGTACTGAAACATGTTGTTGTTCCACTGACTGAATGATGAGGTACTGAAACATGTTGTTGTTCCACTGACTGAATGATGAGGTACTGAAACATGTTGTTCCACTGACTGAATGATGAGGTACTGAAACATGTTGTTGTTCCACTGACTGAATGATGAGGTACTGAAACATGTTGTTGTTCCACTGACTGAATGATGAGGTACTGAAACATGTTGTTGTTCCACTGACTGAATGATGAGGGACTGAAACATGTTGTTGTTCCACTGACTGAATGATGAGGGACTGAAACATGTTGTTGTTCCACTGACTGAATGATGAGGCACTGAAACATGTTGTTGTTCCACTGACTGAATGATGAGGGACTGAAACATGTTGTTGTTCCACTGACTGAATGATGAGGTACTGAAACATGTTGTTGTTCCACTGACTGAATGATGAGGGACTGAAACATGTTGTTGTTCCACTGACTGAATGATGAGGGACTGAAACATGTTGTTGTTCCACTGACTGAATGATGAGGGACTGAAACATGTTGTTGTTCCACTGACTGAATGATGAGGGACTGAAACATGTTGTTGTTCCACTGACTGAATGATGAGGGACTGAAACATGTTGTTGTTCCACTGACTGAATGATGAGGTACTGAAACATGTTGTTGTTCCACTGACTGAATGATGAGGGACTGAAACATGTTGTTGTTCTACTGACTGAATGATGAGGGACTGAAACATGTTGTTGTTCCACTGACTGAATGATGAGGTACTGAAACATGTTGTTGTTCCACTGACTGAATGATGAGGTACTGAAACATGTTGTTGTTCCACTGACTGAATGATGAGGGACTGAAACATGTTGTTGTTCCACTGACTGAATGATGAGGCACTGAAACATGTTGTTGTTCCACTGACTGAATGATGAGGGACTGAAACATGTTGTTGTTGTTCCACTGACTGAATGATGAGGGACTGAAACATGTTGTTGTTCCACTGACTGAATGATGAGGGACTGAAACATGTTGTTGTTCCACTGACTGAATGATGAGGCACTGAAACATGTTGTTGTTCCACTGACTGAATGATGAGGGACTGAAACATGTTGTTGTTCCACTGACTGAATGATGAGGTACTGAAACATGTTGTTGTTCCACTGACTGAATGATGAGGGACTGAAACATGTTGTTGTTCCACTGACTGAATGATGAGGTACTGAAACATGTTGTTGTTCCACTGACTGAATGATGAGGTACTGAAACATGTTGTTGTTCCACTGACTGAATGATGAGGTACTGAAACATGTTGTTGTTCCACTGACTGAATGATGAGGGACTGAAACATGTTGTTGTTCCACTGACTGAATGATGAGGGACTGAAACATGTTGTTGTTCCACTGACTGAATGATGAGGGACTGAAACATGTTGTTGTTCCACTGACTGAATGATGAGGGACTGAAACATGTTGTTGTTCCACTGACAGAATGATGAGGGACTGAAACATGTTGTTGTTCCACTGACTGAATGATGAGGCACTGAAACATGTTGTTGTTCCACTGACTGAATGATGAGGTACTGAAACATGTTGTTGTTCCACTGACTGATTGATGAGGGACTGAAACATGTTGTTGTTCCACTGACTGAATGATGAGGTACTGAAACATGTTGTTGTTCCACTGACTGAATGATGAGGGACTGAAACATGTTGTTGTTCCACTGACTGAATGATGAGGGACTGAAACATGTTGTTGTTCCACTGACTGAATGATGAGGTACTGAAACATGTTGTTGTTCCACTGACTGAATGATGAGGGACTGAAACATGTTGTTGTTCCACTGACTGAATGATGAGGGACTGAAACATGTTGTTGTTCCACTGACTGAATGATGAGGTACTGAAACATGTTGTTGTTCCACTGACTGAATGATGAGGTACTGAAACATGTTGTTGTTCCACTGACTGAATGATGAGGGACTGAAACATGTTGTTGTTCTACTGACTGAATGATGAGGGACTGAAACATGTTGTTGTTCCACTGACTGAATGATGAGGTACTGAAACATGTTGTTGTTCCACTGACTGAATGATGAGGTACTGAAACATGTTGTTGTTCCACTGACTGAATGATGAGGTACTGAAACATGTTGTTGTTCCTCTGACTGAATGATGAGGGACTGAAACATGTTGTTGTTCCACTGACTGAATGATGAGGGACTGAAACATGTTGTTGTTCCACTGACTGAATGATGAGGGACTGAAACATGTTGTTGTTCCACTGACTGAATGATGAGGGACTGAAACATGTTGTTGTTGTTCCACTGACTGAATGATGAGGTACTGAAACATGTTGTTGTTCCACTGACTGAATGATGAGGGACTGAAACATGTTGTTGTTCCACTGACTGAATGATGAGGGACTGAAACATGTTGTTGTTCCACTGACTGAATGAAACAGTGTGTGTTATTGAACAGGAGTGATGCAGGAAGTCTCACTGTGTGCTGTCATGTCTCTCCAGGCCACCAGGGGGCGGAGGCCGAGCCGACAGGAGGACATTGAGCTGGATGACCTGGGTGTTCCTGCTGAAGAGGAAGGAGCTCAGGGAGCAGAGTAGCAGCTCCAAGGAGCTCCTCTCACACACATGGGTTCATCAGCTCTTATAGCTTTTAACCAACGTTAGAAAATATAGCTTTCACTCTGAAAGTCACCAGCAATGTGTTAGTGCCTCATGTTTCCTGACTTCCTGTCAGCTCCAAGCCCATTGGTTCCCACTGAAGATGAAGATCTTTAAAAAACATCACAAGTTAGTTTGATTTAGAAAAGTCAATGCAGTCGGTGCAGTTTGAAACCAGACACACCAACCCAGGCCGCTCAGGAACTAAGTCGGCCAATTAATGCCATATATTAATGTTCACATATCCTCTAGAAACAGTGTTACAAAACCCAGTGTTTAGTCTAATGTAGTGATCCCTGAGATAACAGGAGGAACGCGTTACAGCGCCACCTAGTGTTGCATTTGTAGACCTCGAGCACAACAAGGTTTTATTTTATATTGAATCAACAAATGACACAAAGTACACTTTTTAAAATGTTACGTTTTTCTCAACAATTCATCTGATCAGCGAGATAGGATATTTGATCCCCTCGTGGGTCACATGGGTCATTTCAGCAGCAGGAGCAGATTTAGCTGATCAATATCCAGATAGGAATTAAACAAAAGTAAATAGTCCAAACATTTCTTATTTCACAACAACGCTGATGTTTTTTTATTTCAGAAGAATTCAGCTTGATTTTGGTCTGAAGAGATTGTTTGTAAAAAAAAAAAGAAGCTTTTTTAGAGAAATCTGATTATATTTGTAATTTGCCAAAATGTATAAGATTTTAACTTTTCTTTAATGTTCTTATTTCACATGTACTGAGCTCAGTTTGGAATCATTTTCAATCATTCAGGATTTTTCTTACGTTATATCATGTTTTATGTTATTTTCTGTATTTTGTAGTAATTGAGCTGTTTTTAAGAACTCCACCTATTGGAGAGCATTCCCAAATCCATAAGATATTAAATACTAACATGTTGTAATTCAAAATGTACATCATTTTGTAGAAGTTTCCTTTTTGAAAGGTCATGTGCTTTGTTATGTGATCAAGATGTGCTTGTTTTTGTATTATTGAGGATTGAACTTATTTCACAAGATGATCAATAATATGTAATCATTACTTTTTGGACTTTTATGAAACATTTTCATTTCTTTAAAATTTCACTTTTTTCAAAGAACTCAGAATATTTTTGTGATTTAGGATTTTCCCAAATTCAGGAGACTAATTATTTAGAACTTAAAATGTTATCATTGTCCGTAAACAAGTGTTGTGATTTTGGAACCGAGAAATGTTTTTGCTTCTTAAGAATTTTGAGTCATTTTGTTGTTTTTTGCATTTCTGAAGAATTTAGCTTTGGCCTATTAAGGTTTTTAGATGTGGCTTTTTTTAACAAATGTTGTATTTGAAGATTTTTCATGATTTTGCTTAAATCTTGCACCACAAATTCTACTTGATTTTATCATGAAGAGTTTTGACCAATTTGGTTTCCATGAGATTACGATGAAGCAAATCGTCTTGAATTCTGAACACAGCAGAATCCTCCAGAAATCATGAGATGTTCAACATCACTGTAATAAATGCTGTCATTTGCTATGTACCAAAAAAATAATAAAACTTCTTTAAAATCCATGAAACTCTGAGAGTGAGCTGATTTCAAAAGTGTTTCTCCTGGTTGGAACATGATGTGCTTGCTTTGTTTCTGTGTGAGAACTAAACCTCAAGGCTTTAGTTCTAACAGGTTGGTATTGAAATCATCTCTGAGTCAAACAGGGCCGGCCCTTGGCGTAGGCAGTATAGGCGAATGCTGAGGGCGCATCCATCCATGGGGGGCGCCGGAAATTGGGGGGAAGAAAAAAAATATGAATACTATTAACAATATTTGATAACAAAACAATTTCCCAATTTGGGATCAATAACGTATATTATTATCCTATCTTAACAGAACTAGGCATACATAGCGAGTTAGTATTGAAATCATCTCTGAGTCAAACAGGTGTTCTCCACAGCGATGCAAAAAAAAGTATTGATCAGATTAGTTATTATTGCATTACACTAATTTATGAACACTTTATTGCAAAGAATGTGCAGAAAAATCATCTTTGAATTCAAACATAGCACATACACAAATTATAAAGAAATCCAATTATAAATAAATCAACAAAAAGGGTTAGGGTTAGGGTTAGTGTGACTCCCAACCTAAACATGATTTCTGGTATATTAACTTTAATAAATAACAATGTAATACATATGAAACATACAGGTCAATATCACCTTGCTATTGGTAGCTGAACTGTCAACACCCCAAAACATATTCTTAGATAGAAACACCTCATTTTGAGTTATTTAGACTGAATTAACACTTATAGTTTCATGTCTTGTTCCATAAGAATAGATCATATCCATTAAGTGTTATTATGGGAGAATTACTATTCTTGTGGTACTGCTGCCTTATTAGGCCCATATTGAGCATATTAAGACTCGTGTACAACAACTTCCTGACTTACAATCAATAAGCACTAATCAGAGGGTAGTTGAGGGGAAACTCTCCACTAATGGCTTATTACGTGTAGAATATGGTCATGTAGAATAAGGCATTAATAAGTGTTTTATAACGACTAACCCTTGGATGCATAAGTGGGTCTTTTTGGACCCGGTGAGGTGGTTTTCTTGAAGAACTTTGTAATTAAAAATTGTTATCATTTCATATTCCAGCTATTCCTCAAAAACATGTTTTGGATATCATGCCATTCAAATTTACATTTGATACATTTTAAGAAATTGTAGTTTTTGTATTTCTACCCCAAGCTTCCATAAGGGGGTCAAAAATGACCCGCATGCATTTCCTATGGGATCCTCTGGGAACCTTTTATTCTTATCACCTGTTGCTGTCAGGAATACATTCACTGTGGAACACACAGACGACATCACAAGTGACACCTCTCAGGAAGATTATTTTATACAGAAAGATCTGAAACCTGTCAGTATAATAATAATAATAATAATAATAATAATAATAATAATGATAATAATAATAATGATAATACATTATATTTGTATAGGGCTTTTCAAGGACTCAACATCACTTTACAATATAAGGGAAGGTTAGGGTGGGGGGTCAATCGGCATGGATTGATGGGGGGGCTATGAGTAGACCAGAGGAGAAGAGATGAGTTTTGAAAAGGGACTGGAATACTGTGAGGGTCTCAGAATAGCGGAGATCTTTGCATCAATATGTAAAAAAAATGTCTAAAATGTTAAATAGTGAAAAATTAAATATAAAATACTTCTAGTGTGAACCTAAATATAATACTAAATATTATACAAGTGATCTTTCTGAACCAAAATGGCAAAAAGGGCATAAAAACACATATTATTCTAATACGGGTCCTTTTTGACCCACTTATGGAAGAGTGTAGGGTCCAGTCACTCGGGCATCTAAGGGCTAATAAAGAGCCAATATACTGCTGATATGCATGTTAGTTAACAACTAGTTGATGTCTGCAGGTTATTTGTTCTACTTTTGTGTAGTTTTGCAGTGAAGTGCAGCATTGAGTGAATGCACTGAGTCCCTGTGTTTACCTGCGCTCCCTGCAGCCACCAGCAGGAGGAGCTGCAGCTCAGGACTCACGGTGCCGGGTCAGAGACAGGACCGGGGGACAATCTGCATCAAAACATGTCATTCAGAATCAGATCCAGATGCATCTCATCGTAAATGTTATCACGTCTCTCTCCTAAAGCCTGAGTTCAAGTCTGCACTGCTAACATGTACAATCTTGCCAAGTATAGTTGTCTAATTTCTAGTCAGAATATGTCGTTACACTTGATATAAGACTTAATAACTGAAGTCTTGTTTTTAGACAAGGCATCTTAAGCATCTTTTTGAGTCAAAGTCTCTTAAAAACGTCTTATTTTAGAGGAACATCTCCAGATAACATCAGGAAACAGAATCTAAGCATTTCTGGCTTTTCTTGTTACAAATTCCCTGATTCTGGTCAAATATAGTTCAAAATAAGTTTTCCCAGCTAAACACAAGATGTCATGTATCTAATTATCCCATCTTCACTTCAAGAAATCTCACCAAGCCATCTTGTTCTTCTTCTATTGGCAGATCTGTTCACTTATTAAAAGAGAAAACACCTTGTTTTTATTATATATTGACTTGTTTTTGGAGCTGCATCTTTTACAGTGTGTCTGCACTTTCTGACATTACTCTGTTCATATTCTGATATTATTTGTGTTGTCGTTTCTGAATATTCTTTTTGTGTGCTATTGGAAATAAACAAACGAATGAAAACTAATCCAAGCAGCACATAGTAAACTAAAAAGGAAATCAGCCAGCCAACCATTTGTGGACCTTTTGTCGGTTGAACTATCGATGTGATGGATTTAGTAGAGAGAATAATGGATGCCCTTTCTTGTAATGTAAACAAAAGTGGAAAATAATTTGTATATTCAAACCTAATGTAAATGCTTCTTCCCGTGCTACGCCCTTTTACAATTTGAAAATTGGGTGAGTACTTTTTATATATGTATTATTTGTGTTGGAGGTAACATTACTTTTAATTATTATATATGTCACGGTCTGTCTGTGTTGTGTTTTGTCTGTCTCTGGTTTCCTGTTTTATTTTGAAAAGTGTTCACCCCCTAGCCTCATCCCAATACCCCTCCTCGACTCCTCTATTCGGCCCCGTCTCAGGTCGGTTAAATGAAATCCTTGCTTCCCTCACTTGCGTCGTTTCCCTGTGACTAGTCCCTCCCACCAAGGAAGCATGGAGAGATGCAAGGAAATCACGAGAAGCAGGGAAATGATTTTTAAGAGCAATGACACGTCCTTTCCTCTGGAGCGTCACGTGAAGCGACGTCCGTTTGTGATGATGACGCCGCACAGCTGTTCGTCTGACAGCTCTTTTGTTTCCACACACACCCCCGCCTCTGTTCGTACACATTTGGCTTGTTTGAGACGCGTTGCGGCTCGCCTCGAAAGTAGTCGAGAATAGCCGATCGCAGCCGGGGGAGGTCTCAAAAAGCTCGCCTGAAGTCGGACAGCTCCGAGTCGGCCTCTTCTTCTTCTTCTTCTGCTGCTGCTTTGCCTTCTTCTTCTTCTCTCGGTTTTTTGGATTGCAAACAGCTTTAAGGTGCATACCGCCACCTCCGGAGTCGGCTTGACTCGGTTTGAATTTATAAAGAATGCACACGTGTTTAATCGTTAATGTCAGATATGTACTAAGTAAATACATTTGTTCCTGCTCAAGATTTGATTCAACTTTATTGTTATTGCACAGATTAAAGGTACTGAGACAACGAAATGCAGTTTAGCTTCCAACCAGGAGTGCAACAAGCAGTAAAGTGAAAAGTAATGTACACAATCTACAGAATAAAATATAGAATGAATTGAATGATGAATAAACAGTGAGAGGTATGAATACACTAGATACACACAGCAGCCTGTGAGCAGTATGAACAGTGTGTATGAATATGCTAAGATATATAAAGTATAAAAACGGTAAGCAGTGCAAATATAGTATAACATATATAGATATTCATTTCATGATGATAAACATTGTGGAACAATTACGAAAAATGTGAATGGAAGTGGCGACGTAAAGCTGACACAAAACAACAACTTTTGCCGAGCCAATTGGAGAGTCTCATCAGCAGCACGTTGTAAAAACCACCAATGAACGCTCAGCTCGAGATACCAGCGAGTCGTTTCCCATCAAGCATTTCGCCTCCGCAGCCCGTGGAGAGGAACTGCGCCGCCTCGCCGCGCCTCGCTCTCAAGGCTGCGGGCGTCTTTGTCCCGCAAGATTTCAACGTCTCATGTAGGCAAGCCTCCAGAGCAAGTCGGACAAAATGAACCATCATGCAACGCACGAGCAAGACGTTGATGGAAATTGCGCAGGTCTGCGCAGGTCTCGCTTGTCTCAAACAAGCCTACTTACTGACACAAACATTTGTATCATCTGTTGTAGACGCAAATACATTAAATAAAATAAGAAATCATTCTCAAAAAAGATAAACGCCATTCTTAAAATGTATAAACGAACAATAGTTTGATTAATATTGATTAGAGTGCACAA
>NC_136909.1:3171925-3256925 GCF_949606895.1 Notothenia rossii | reverse complement strand
CATTGGCCGATTGATAAGGCCATGTTGCCAGTTTCTAATAAGTACAATGGGGATAGCTAAGATCAGAGTCACAAATCCCCCATTCTTTAACGGCTTTGGGGAAATCAAAACTAAATGAAAGAATAGTCAAAATGATTCCAATCAGGATCTCCTGCATTGCCTGGGATGAAGCATTCTCAGAGGTAACGTTCTGTCTCTCCATGACGTACTGTCACTGTCTCAGGTCCAGAGAGTTGTGAGAGTATGTAAAGGCGGGGCTGCTGATCTCTATCTCGGAGCTGCATGTCAAACCACATCAATATCCGGTGCTTAACCTGCGGCACGGAGGAGAGTCAAAGAGGAGACATCTCCCTCTAAGCAGTTTGGAACATTTTCTTTATAAATGTTTTCTGAAGCAGCTTTTATGGATAAAGGTTTTTAACAAAGTTGGGAGAGGAGGAATCATGTTGATCTGAAGCCAACCTCTCCATTCCCCCTGAACAACAGGATTGTCCCTCCCTAAACGTCTTCCTTTGTTTAACTCTCTTGTTTTGTTAACCCATGACCCAAAAAGAAACATGTGCATTTTAAGATTAGCCATAGCAGTTTAAGGGCCAGCCAAATCATCTTAAAGGTGAATTTGATCAGGAACAAAACTAATGTTGTCATTTAGAGTAGTGCTTGTTGAAGCAGTCCAAATCTGAACAAAACACTTGAAACTATCGCGACAGCTAGAATAATAAGAAAAGCCAAAAGTCTCCACTTAGCTTTATTGAAAGCATAGAACATTTTTAGCCGTAAATCATTCACAAATGTCTTCTTCATTTGACCAGAAACAGAATGCATTGGCTCCTAAAACCAGTCAGTATCTGGTGTGAGTGTGAGGGTTAGGGTTAGGGTTAGGGTAATGTTGTGAATCGAGTGGCCCATGGTGGTGGTTGGGTTATGGTATGGGCAGGCGTATGTTATGGACGACGAACACAGGCCACTCGATTCACAACATTACACTAACCCTAACCCTAACCCTCACACCAGATACTGACTGGTTTTCGGACCCCCCCAGACCCCCCCAATAAAGCAAAACTGCACGTTTCAGAGTGCCCTTTTATTGTGGCCAGCCTAAGGCACACCTGTGCAATAATCATGCTGTCTAATCAGCATCTTGATATGCCACACCTGTGAGGTGGGATGGATTATCTCGGCAAAGGAGAAGTGCTCACTATCACAGATTTTTTCAGATTTGTGAACAATATTTGAGAGAAATGGTTATTTTGTGTATGTAGAAAATGTTTTAGATCTTTCAGTTCATCTCATGAAAAATGGGAGCAAAAACAAAATTGTTGCGTTTATATTTTTGTTCAGTGTAGATATTGCTGCCTTATCCTGAGGTGGCCAAGTGCCAACTATCAGCCTCGGCTGATGCTCCAAAGAGCAGTCTCTGCACAGTAACACTCTGCCTCCCTCTCTCCCCGAGACGAGGCTATCCTGTGGAGGATTCAAAGACGGCCCATCAGGGAGCCGTGCCGGCTTCTCATGGTTTGGGCCGTGCCATCTTACCATGGCAGTAACAACTCTACCAATTACACATTCACCGGGAACATAAGGTCCCCACTCCAAAGGCTCCATCTCTCTTCACGAAGGTATCCTTGCTTGGCCATATTGGCCCCCAGTAGGGCTTTCCCCACTAGATGAGATCACAGACCCCGTCCCTGGACCAGGATTACCAGCCCCCGAATGTATTCTCAGTGTTTCTCAAACTTTTTCATACCAAGGACCACTTAACCAATACAAAAACACTCGCGGACCACCTAACTCCACAAATATAAAAAAACACATCGTTTTTTCTAGAACAGATAAAAAATGACCTGAAAATGGTACAAACAATTGGCAACATGTGTGATGAAGGTGTTGCGCTGGGCTATATCATGCAATCGAAAGCAAACTTAAGCTCGCTCCATTGCGGAGATATTCCAGCGAGAGTGCGGAAAACTTAAATGTATTTATTTATTTCAAATGTGAAATGTTACCAATATACTCACGGACCACTAGGGGGCGCTCACGGACCACCAGTGGTCCGCGGACTACACTTTGAGAAGCACTGCTCTAGTGCAGTCTGTGGCAGGGCCATTATCTGTCTTTCTGATCTGTGTGCAGTGTACTTAGGCAAAATGTTCAAGCTCAACAGTATTTACCTGCACTACGGTGTCTTCTCCCTCAGTTTTAATATTAATAATACATTTAATTTCTAAGCGCTTTTTCAGCAACACCATTAGTTTCAGGTTTATAAGAGACAGGCTAGATTTGTATGACACCGCGTGATTCTAACAAATCTTGATCAAAGTTCTTAAAATGTTTTCCATTATCTTTTCTTAATGATTCAATATCTGGAAATTGAATTAACAGTTCTGTCAATCTTGTAGAAAAAGTCTTCCCCGTTGCAACTCTCAGGGGATAAACTCTCTTAGCACTTGAGCCATTGTCTGCACAAATAAGGAAGTACTTCATTCTTAAAATAGTTGTAGTTGACAGGGGCCCCGCCACATCAGCACTGAAGTGTCTATTGGGTGTGTGTGATGATGTGACGCGGACGAGTTTCCGTCTTTCGAATACTCCTGAAGGCGCACACTCGAGACAACCTTTCCTAAAGTGTATCACTGTCTCCCTTGCCTCAGGTTTATCAATCCTTTGGCTTTTCATACACATGCCCCCTCTATCTGCCCCTACATGAGCTAAGTCTGGTGTATTTCCTAATACGTTAAGGTGGTCGGGCGGTGGAACTCTCACTCTCTCTCCTTCTTTCCATTCCCCAGGTATAATAAGACGCAAAGACCCCAGGCTGGCTGGCCTCTCCCTTGCTAACTTATCAACCTCCCTGTTTCCTCTATCGGGTTTCCTAACCCTCACTTTCTCTCTAAGAAAACCTTGCTCCTTATCTCTTAGCTTGTATCCCTTTTTCAGGAGCTGAGTATATAAGTGGGTTTAAACAACACAAAGCTAAATAGCTTAACAGCATTAGCATAAGTAGTCAAACATGTAAATATCACACATTTTAAAGAGCAGGAAATAATAAAAGGAACTCACCTTGTGATAAACCTGCAAGAGAAAAAGCATTTGAGCTCCATACTGTTAAGAAATAGTCTTTGATGTGGTTTAGAACAGGATGGCGTTTTATCACAGCAGAATTTAACTTTATCTCCGGTAGAATTCTGATCAGGCATTAGCTCCGCCTCCACTGTTTAAGCTAAGGACCCAAAATCCGCGTTTCTTTAACAGGGCTGCAAAAGAGGGGTATGAGCAGTATGAGGCGTGGCTACAATGGGTGATCTGTTTGGTATTTTAAGCAAAACACTTCACAGACATGTTTTGTATAGGTATGGCCCTACAATATATGTTTCCAATGTAGCATGATAGGTCCACTTTCATTTACATCAGAATCAGCATTTTTTTAATTTAATTTGTATTATTTATTTTTTAAATTTTTTAATAATGGGACACAGGGTTCGGTCCGGATTGATTTGTAGTTCGGTCCGGATTTTGAGAAGCCCTGCCCTTCAGGTACTTTGAGGGTTTGTGACTCTGCAGAACGTTTACATGCATACAAACCTTCATAACACACAAGGGGACGGGTAATAGCCGGAAAAGCATGACATGGGTACCTTAAGGCATTAATATTTCTGTAGAGACAGCTCAAAGTGTGTGTCCTCTAACACATTCTAACACCTCTATTATATCATTCACACTGACCTCTATTATTAATAACATTACATTTCTGGCGCTTTTATGCAAAGCCACTTACAATTACCGATTACAGGGACATTCTCCCTGGAGTAACTAAGGGCCTCACTCAAGGGCACACTAGTGGTGGTGTTCCTGGCAGGATTTGAACTCACAGCCTTCTGATCTTCAGCCCACCTCACTATCCATTAGACTACCACTACCCCTAATAAGTTGGGTCTATATACACACTGTGTTACACACACATACAAACACACACTCAGAAAAACACATGTACACATACTCTTACGCACACACATTAACGTTGACGCACACACAGAGGCACTGAGGTGGGATCCATATATACACACAGTCTCTTTTTTAGGCATCAGTGGGGTCACTTTAAATACACACGTACACACTCACACAAACAAACTCTTACATCAAGTTTTATCAACAAATACTTTGATATTTGTCAAACACACTCGCACAAATGCACGCGCACACACACACACACACACACACACACACACACACACACACACACACACACACACACACACACACACACACACACACACACACACACACACACACACACACACTAGACCAGGTCATATTAAACAGGTACAGGTCAGTTAGTTAACGTCTGCAGTTAGTGATGGGGGAGTGAGGCGTTCAGGGGACAGCAGAAGGTGGGAACTGGCAGCATCCTCTGTGGTTCCTCCTGATGTAGTTGTTGCTGTAGAACATGTTTCAGTGTGATGATGGTGCACCATGACTCATTTGAACTGAAGGAGCATGTTCTCTAAAGTGAACGGTTGCTTTAACTCTGAATATGTGACTTCTCTGTGTGAACGTGTTCTTCTCAGCTAGAGTAAACTGGTGGAATGACTCCAGAGTGAGTTCACTGACGTGTTCCTGAGGTGATAGGAAACTCTGTTTACCTTATCTTCTGATTCCTCCTCAGGACTCCAGGCTGAAGGAGAACTCAACTCAACAGGTAACGTGCTCAGTTTATTCACCCTGTTACTCTTTAAGTGATTCCAGTCTGTAAACAACCTTTATCATGAAACATGATGTAGTTTAAAGACTTCACCACTAACTGATCCTAGTTTCATCATTTATCATTCTACCATGTTTGTGAAACCAGGATATACTTCAAAGGTCAACAACAAACCATCATCACCTTTTCATCACCACCACTTTCCATGATTATACTTTATAAATACCATCAGATCATCACATTGAAAAGGAATCTAACTTCCATACAACCAACGTTAATATCTAGGCCGTCTCCGTTACCGAGCTCCGGTGCTGATAAGGCTCCGGTGAACGGCCGTCCAATCTTTTTAGGACTAAACCCCCAGAATCTACACGATCAACGTAATCTGCTTAGGGGGGCGTTTACAGCGTGGCCTCTAACACCAAACGGCCCGTCGTATCCCTATTTTAGGCACTCCAGCCTCGGATGTCCGACCGCTAGGATGGCAAAACGGAGTGTATAGTGTAGTAGGTGTTGGTGGGCTGGTAGAACCTGTTTTGGCAGAATCTCCGCTCCGCGCCGTTCCTATATGAGCGGGTTCTCAAAAGAAGGAAAAATTCAAAGCAGCCAGGATAAGGGTTAAACAATAATCTGCTTTAATGGCAAAAACATACAAATACTTCACCTAATCACGAAGCACTCTGCAGAGTACTCCGGGCTCAGGTTCTACCACCGTGTGAGACACGTCTCAGGAACGGCAAGTCAAAAACAAGAGCGCCGATCTTCAAAATGATCACAACATTTATACACAGGTGGGGAGGAGTTTCGCGTGTGTGTGTGTGTGTGTGGGTGTGTGTGTGTGTGTGTGTGTGTGTGTGTGTGTGTGTGTGTGTGTGTGTGTGTGTGTGTGTGTGTGTGTGTGTGTGTGTGTGTGTGTGTGTGTGTGTTTCTGTCCCTCTGCCCTTAGGCAGATCCCCCAATCAATGATTTGGAGTCATGACAGAGGACTCTTTGACAGGACACACACTCGTTCCCCCTAAACATCTTCAACACACACATCGTATCATGTATCTTATCACACAACAGTCACCTGTTTTTCTCTATGAAAGCCATATTTGTAAATATCCAAACGCCATCGTTCCATGACAGTCACCGCATCAGTCAACCAACATAAGTTAATTGTTCTTGTGGCTTAATGGCTTCCCTGAACTTCCCTTCACCCCAAAGTCAGCTTACTAGGAATGAATACATTTTATTGATAAGCTCAAAAGGACGTTTATCTTGTTTACTGCTGGGTGACCCAAGTCTCAAGGCCTGCCGGATGTGTAGGAGATAAACATTAATTCTACAAGACTTTAACTGCCTTATATCTGAAAATGTATCTGGGAATTCCCCTGTTGATTGCAAGGACTATTGATAATTAACAGAGAGACCCTAGGGGCCTCTTCTTGGTATCTGCTAGGCAGAAGTCACTCAATGCAGAAATCACAAGTTTAACACACATTCTATATAAGGTGACATTAAAATGAATATACCAGATTGAACTTTCCTGCCATAACACTTTAATCCTTCAAATAACTCAAATAATACTTCAAACCCCAGAGCAGTATCTAAACTGCCCCTGGAGGAGAAACCCTGTGTCGTTGGGAGACCCCTTGGTAATTAGGGCAGCTTCAGGACCCACAATCCCTAACCCCCTCTTTTGACCCCCTTATACCAATTAAAACAATCAAAGCAGTGCTTGAATTGGGCCGGTACTCACCGGTACGTAGTACCGGCACTTCTGATTTTTACCCATGTGGTACCGGCACTTCTTACTGAGTACCGGCAAGGTGCCGGTACTCAGTAAAATGCCGGTACTCAGCCGCCGGCAATATACGTATATATTGTAAACGCAACGCAGCACAAATGAGGGTCTGACTCTGCCTCACAGAGGGTGACTGGCTGTCTACATGACGTGGCCTGCCGACATTGCCACTTTCATACAGATCATACTAATGCCCTCGATTGGTCTCTGTGTGTCATTCAAGCTCGGGAGGGTGTGTGTTGGTGTGTGTGTGGCGCGAGCGAGCGAGAAAGCGCGCGCACCGGTTACGTGTATTGTTGTTAGCATCTGGTGCTAGCTAGCTGCGCTAACGGATATAGGGAGCTTTTTCAACAACAAGGTGGAGGGAGAGTCCTTTGCTGTCAGACTGAGAGGCTGAAAACTACAGCTCTGGTGAGGTAAATTACTCTCTGAGTCTTTAGATAGTTCACTTAGTTTAAGTTATCTCAGTGGGTCTCAAACGGTTCGGTCACCATTTATGTAAACACATATTTCCATTTGAGGGGGTAGTGATTAGTAAAATATGCATGAATAATACAAACAAAATGTTAACTAGGTGAAAAAAGGTAAGATAAACTTGTTGAGAGCTAAAACTAGTCTTTGCTGTTGCCTCAAAGAGGAGCAGGGGGGAGAGGAGGGAGACAGAAGAGGCCGATTCAGGAGCCCAGACACACTCACAACTATAAATGAACCAAAAACAAATAAATAAACAAGTTTCAATGTTTTTTCATATTGGATATTGTATGTTATTGGTTATGGCCATGTACTTATGATTTTATGATTATTTAAATGTATACATTTTTGTTTCATATGGGTGTAGTCTCTTTATTTCCCCCTCAAAATGCACCAGATTGACGCATTTAAGTCCAACATTTAAAAAAAAATCTTACCGGGGGAGCATGCCCCCGGACCCCCCTATAGGATTTGAGGACCGGCCCCACTGTTCCCAAATAGATTTGCAATTTATTTTAAATAGTAACCCATCTCCATATGTTTCTTTTGGGGTAGTAGATTTAAACTAGATGGCTATCACTTTGTGCAGCAACGCTATTGACAAATACATCCAGCAAAATGGCACAAAAAACTGGTAGTGGCCTCAGGGACAAGGAGTCATTTAACCAGCCAGTAGGAGTCAAGCTTTACTTTCTTTTATATACATAAAGAAAAAGTCAATCTGTTTACAGTTGTTTCATTATGGATGTTGAGAGGTATCCATATATCTCTTCATTTTGCTCTCAAAGTGCACCAGATTGATGCATCTAACTTCAATATTTAAAAAAAATATTTCCCGGGGGAGCATGCCCCCGGACCCCCCTAGACTAGAGGGTGTCAGGTCCACTCCCCACTTATAAAAATAGCACTTTACCACTGCACCCCCTCTAATCTCAGATGCACCCTGAGTCATTTTGTTTAAGTACAGTGAGCCTTTCTAAAATATACAGTAAAGAGACAAACCCACCAGCATTATAGGATATACTATGACTGTGTGCCAAATACTTGTTGCTGATTTAGAGTACTGGCACCTTTTTTATTCCAATTCAAGCACTGAATCAAAGTAATATCAAACCCAGCCAGAGTCAAACATTAATATCACAGCAGTGACATCACCACATCAGCAGAGCATATGTCATATTTCAACATCAATCAAAACCACCTCAACCACAGTGACCAATGTGAAACTACAGTTTAACCTGAGCAGAGTTTCTATTCCCCTTAAACTATTTAAAATCCAAATCATCAACTAATGTCAGCCTTTTCCAAGGAAGGGTGTTCTTACCTCACTCTGAGACCAAGCAGATACCTTCAGAGACCACCAGAGAGACCAGGAGTTGGGTCGAAATGTACAAAGTACAAGTTTTATTAAGGTTTTAACAAAAATAGCGGATTTACAAGAATCCAAAAAATAACAAAAGACACAAAGTCAAAATAAGTTAAATTAGAGCCTTTTACTTGATGAACAATTAAAAATGTAAAGTTAAAATTAAAACAAATAAAGACTCATAGTAATAATATGCAATTTCAACGAGAGGGAATATGAAATGTTTCATGAAAGCAGAACACATTGTCCATGTCATGTTTAGAATCAAATTATTTCTTGAAACATTTAATTTCAAAATGCAAACTTTATACTTTAATTTATTAACAGAGACTTCATTTATGAACAGAGACAATAAGGACAGCTTGTCTCTACGATTCTCTGGCCCAGGAAGTTGGTTCAAGTCCTTTGCGTAGGCCGCCTGCATCCTGTGCTTCATTGTCTTCATACCCGCGGTAACCGCTCTCAAGGTGTCAAAAACCACAAGCGCAACCACAACACATAAAAGTCAAAAGCTAATTCTTGTCAAAGTTTAAAAAGCAAACTTATCTCTAAACAATTGAATATTATCATAATGTCACACAAATAAAAGAATATAATGATTAACAATCAGAAAACATAGATATGCACCACTGAGTATATGAGTGGGTTTAAACAACACAAAGCTAAATGGATTAACAGCATTAGCATAAGTAGTCAAACATGTAAATATCACACATTTTCTTCAAAATATTGTTACATCTACTTGGTTTTAAATTCATTACTACCAGTGTTGTGCTAGTTACTGAAACACAACTTACATTGAACTAAAACGTTCTTTTCTTTGTGCTCGAAAAAAGTGAAATAGTGAGAATATCTCCAGGCGGAGAAACTCGACTTGAGCTCCGCAGCCGCCGCCATGATAGTCTTGTTAGTAAACACAAACACGCCCACAGCGCGTCTCCGCATGTGACACAGGAAGTATCTAAGTACATTTGCTCAAGTACTGTACTTAAGTACAGTTCTCATCTCTGTTCGCCTTGCTGTTGGTGCCGCTCACCAACGTCTGGGAGCCGAGACTATATACAAAAAATAACGGAGTAACGCACCATGTAGTAACGGGAACTGAGTTACTGAATTTAAAAATAACGCGTTAGAGTAAACTGATTACTACCAACCAGGAGTTGGATAAACACCAGATACTACAAAAGGAGTTGGTCCAAATCTCCAAAGTGAGCAAACCTATTCTAATGACTTTGAGCATTTAAAAAGCTTCTAACATGATTCTACTTATTGAACTGCTCCCTGATCGGAAGAAACTAAGAACACAACTGAACTCTCCTTTCTGCTAAAAGTGGATAAATCAATAAACAACTCAGCGTTGGCCGATTGATAAGGCCATGTTGCCAGTTTCTAATAAGTACAATGGGGATAGCTAAGATCAGAGTCACAAATCCCCCATTCTTTAACGGCTTTGGGGAAATCAAAACTAAATGAAAGAATAGTCAAAATGATTCCAATCAGGATCTCCTGCATTGCCTGGGATGAAGCATTCTCAGAGGTAACGTTCTGTCTCTCCATGATGTACTGTCACTGTCTCAGGTCCAGAGAGTTGTGAGAGTATGTAAAGGCGGGGCTGCTGATCTCTATCTCGGAGCTGCATGTCAAACCACATCAACATCCGGTGCTTAACCTGCGGCACGGAGGAGAGTCAAAGAGGAGACATCTCCCTCTAAGCAGTTTGGAACATTTTCTTTATAAATGTTTTCTGAAGCAGCTTTTATGGATAAAGGTTTTTAACAAAGTTGGGAGAGGAGGAATCATGTTGATCCACGGAAGTCCTTCATTCCTCCCCATCCCACGTGCGATGACAGCTAGATATCGCTGCCTTATCCTGAGCATAGATCTATATTCAATGCTCTTGGCTTTTATCTTTGTATATTTAATTTTACCTCCGTACAGAAAACCAATAAACCGATATTTAAAATCTAAAATCGGGCCATTCTTGAATTTGATTTAGCTGATATGGTTTTTGGACTCAAACAACAAAATCAGAAAAAAGGCTTTTGTGTTCCTTTTTTCAGTTTTAGTTTTTTGGGGGATTAGTTTCTTGTGTTAAAAGAGAAACACACGCGTCGTACACGGACCCATATCGCACATGCTCACCAAAGGGTTCAAATGACAGAAACATGCTACTAATCTCTACGTTTAGCTTTCTGATTGAACTGTTTTTTAGCTCGCCTGAATCATATGTTTCATGTTTCAGGTCCTGTCAGTTTATAGATGTGGGGGAGATGTTATACTTGATTAAAAGAAGTGATACCACAGTGTAGAAATACTGTAACAAGAACAAGTCTGGTATTGAAATGGACTTAGATCAAAGTATTAGGATCAATTCATGCTTAAAGTACCATCATTAATATGACTCATACAGTACGACTATTCTCATAATGATATATTCTAGTCTGGATTCTAATCAATGATCCATTCATGTGAACATCCTTTTGAATGTAGCAGCTGGTAAAGGTGGAGATAACTTGAATGACTTGTTCTACTTCCAGGTATCTTTATCCAGAACAGAACTTCATCATTAAAGTGTTGTTTTATTAATAATATGAACCTGCCGAGTAACCTCAAACTCATTTTGTGAATACATGTGATGTAGTATTATAAACCATATACTCCAGTAAAGCCATTCAAACCTGTTCTTACAGTACTTGAGTATATGTACTCTATTACTTCCCACCACTGGTTCATAGATAGCTGGAGGTAATGATCTGATTATCACTCGGAAGTATTCATAGTAGAAATGATTAATGATTAAAATATGCTAATATCAATGAAGGAACATGACTCTCTTGTTTCTCTGCAGAGCCTGGTGTTAGGCTGGTGGGAGGAGAGAGTCGCTGTGCAGGAGCTCTGGAGCTGGAACATCTGGGAGAATGGAGACCAGTGGAGGGCCGCTACTTCTCTCCCTGGACCCTGAAGGAAGCAGGAGTCGTCTGCAGAGAGCTGGACTGTGGCTCTGCTGTTTCTGTGGGAGAGAGAGAGGAGTCCTCAGAGAGATCTATGTGGAGGATCAGATCTGACTGTGTTGAGTCTGGATCTGCTCTGAGGGAGTGTGCAGAATCAGATTCCTCTGAACACATGCTGAATCTCACCTGCTCAGGTAAACCCATCAGTGACATCATCAGTGACATCATCGATTACATTTTTTTTGTTTTGTTTTTATTTTCTTGTTTTTACAATTAATAAATACCCAAATAGCAAATGATGAACAGTGTATGAAGGAGCCGGGCGTAGTGGGTGGGCTACTGGGTCTATAGGCCCACCCACTCATTCATCAACAATGACTGAGAGAAAATATAGTTTACCGGATTTCTATTTTTGATTATCAAAATGAATAATTAAATAATTAAATAATAGCAAAAATAAGTTTCGCTTTAAAAAATGCATCCAATTAGAAACATCATTTATTGACGTAACCAGGCTTCTGTTGTGTGAGATGTTCTATCCAATCACAACAGGCCAACGTAAAATGGCCTGCTGTGATTGGCCTACATAGCTCACATATTCGAAGCACGGCGCCAACACAACGTGCGTCCCGCAGACCCCGCAGAGGAAGGAGGAACATATAGCACTCATTTACAGAGTCCCAAGAATCCATGTTCAGAGTTTAAAAAGAGTGAGAGGGGAGAGAGCCACCATCCTCACAGCAGGGGCCGTCTCACTCCACATTCTGCCTCTCTGCTGTCTGTGTCCCTAAAGTGTATCAATGGAATGTGAACCAAAAGAAATGAACAAGCAGTTTTACATTTCATTCCACTCCTTGCAGCCTGGAGCACGGCTGATATGAAGAGTCATGAAACCCACCGGGGTATTTGGAGCCTCCTCCTCTAGAATGATACCATTCACCATTTAATGGAAAACACCAGATCAAAATACAAACAGCTTGAATTCAATGATGACGCCATGTTTGAAGAACAACGTGTTTACAAACATCAGTCAGATAACATGTGAAACACACATGTGAGAGTAAAGAGTGAAACCTTTTGAAAGTGTGTGAGAGCAGAGGTGGAGCTGAGCAGAAGGAGCAGAGGGTCTGCAGAGGAGGAGGTTCTGTTGAAGACACAGGGGAAGGGTTCACTAATGGAGACCACTTGCTAGAGGGTCTCAGGTGTAGATGTGAGGGTACCTGCAGTCTGTGTTCTTATCAACATGTGTTCTGTTGTTCATCATCAACTCATGTTGGAACTGAGTCCAGTTTGAATCTGAAATATAGTTTCATCTCTTTGATGGTGTGTCTTTGACCTCTGTTTGATCTTCTGTCCTCTGCAGACTCTGTCAGGCTGCTGGGGGGGAGTGGTCTGTGCTCAGGCAGACTGGAGGTGAACTCTGACCCGTCTAACCCGTCTAACCCGTCCTGGTCCTCAGTGTGTGAGGCTGACTTTGACCAGCAGGATGCTCAGGTGGTCTGCCGGCAGCTGGGCTGTGGGGCTCCTTCAGTCCTCCAGGGGGCGCTCTATGGAGAAGGGGAGGCTCCAATGGGGACCAAAGAGTTCCAGTGTGGAGGCCATGAGTCTGCTCTCCTGGACTGTAGCTCAGCCTCAGAGAGAAACACCTGCTCACCTGGCACAGCTGTTAGCCTCACCTGCTCAGGTAGAGAGGAGCTGTGATTGGTTCATTCTGTTCTCATCAAACTCTCTTTATTCTCTCTCTGATCTCTCTCTTGTTTCTCTGCAGAGCCTGGTGGTGTTCAGCTGGTGGGAGGAGAGAGTCGCTGTGCAGGAGACCTGGAGCTGAAACATCTGGGAGAATGGAGACCAGTGGAGGGCCGTTACTCTCTCTGGTCCCTGAAGGCAGCAGGAGTCGCCTGCAGAGAGCTGGACTGTGGCTCTGCTGTTTCTGTGGGACGGAGAGAGGAGTCCTCAGAGAGATCTGTGTGGAGCATCAGATCTGACTGTGTTGAGTCTGGATCTGCTCTGACGGAGTGTGCAGCATCAGATTCCTCTAACTACTTCCTGAATCTCACCTGCTCAGGTAAACCCATCAGTGACATCATCAGTGACATCATCAGTGACATCATCTAAAACAGTCGTTTTCAGCAACCACAGTTCATGGGGGGTTAACCCAGATTAAAAAGTGTCTGTAAATCCAGACATGATATAAACGTCACTGAACCTTCCTCTGGTAGCAGAGTGACGTCTCATTTAGTATCCATCACAATCTGAATGAAAGTCAGTTTGATATTCATGTGGCAGAAGCTGTGTTTGTTCATCACGGGTGATCAGGTGTAATCAATACATACACAAGGTTTAGAATCAGAACGTAATATTTAATATGAGAGCGACTTTAGATTTAACATCCTTTATGTAGGACACAGTGTTTACAATTCCCACTGACAGCTAAATGTATGTTTGTGTGTGAATATGCATCAGGGCACGGTACTTTAAGGAGCAGCTGGTGTTAGGAGAGCGCTAGCTGAATGCTGGATGTGTTGGGGGGCATGTCTCTCTGCCTGGGGCCCCCAGAGGGTCTTGCAGTGCCACTGCTCACAGCCATGAGGCCAGATCAATGAAACCAGGATACATCCTTTACCGTCAAACTGGGTCTGAACACAGCTGCCTGTGAGCGTTTGATCAATACTTTCTGATGCTGTCTTTATGAGATGCTACTTATCAGCTGCATGGCCCTAACGCGTAAAGTTAGACACGCATTTGTTCCAGAGCTTTTCACAAGTAGACTCTTGCAGGTCAGAGTAGCTGGAGTGAGTCAACAACAACACAAAGACATATCTGAGAAGAGACCAGGACGAGGAGGAAGAGGAAGAGGAGGAGACCAGGAGGGTCAGAGCAGGAGGAAGAGGAGGAGATGAAGAGACCAGGCGGGTCAGAGCAGGAGGAAGAGGAGGAGATGAAGAGACCAGGAGGGTCAGAGCAGGAGGAAGAGGAGGAGATGAAGAGACAAGGAGGAAGAGGAGGAGATGAAGAGACCAGGAGGGTCAGAGCAGGAGGAAGAGGAGGAGATGAAGAGACCAGGAGGGTCAGAGCAGGAGGAAGAGGAGGATGAAGAGAGCAGGAGGGTCAGAGCAGGAGGAAGAGGAGGATGAAGAGAGCAGGAGGGTCAGAGCAGGAGGAAGAGGAGGAGATGAAGACATTAGTGAGGAAGAAGAACACATGTATGTGAGGAAGATGAAGTGTCAGAGAGAGGGCCAGAGGCAGGGGTCAGGAGGCAGAGGAGACTCCAGCTGGACCACATGGGATGTTCTTATTCTCCGTCCATGTTCCATCACAGCAGCTCAATCTAGCAGCTCTTAGTACGGACACATGTTGAGATGTGTTGCTGCACAGCTCACCTTCAGCCCTCTGAGAGATGGGTGATGTGTGTACTTCATTCTAACTAAGTACTCTGACTGTACTCACAGTAAACAGAGTTCTAGGTATCATGAGTACTTCCTGATGTTTTATACTATATGTTAGTTTGTGTGTCTGAACACCTTGTTTCTCTTGTGCTTTAAGAACACTTGTTAGGCCATGAGTTAACAATAAATAGGTTATACAGACAGTATGAAATACCACGTACTGTCGGCCCTCCCATTCCACCCTGACCTCTGGCCCCCCCTTTGCCCCCCCATGTAACATGTTCTAGACCCCCCACTGTGCAGGTGTGAGGTGAGACAGGTAACACACTGCTGCTGCTCTGGCAGTGATAACTGGGAGCCTCTCATTAGGAATAGAACAGCCAACATGTCTGCAAACACTAACTCTGTCAGAAGTGTGCAGCTGTTAAAGCCACTGACAGCCGATCCAGCAGCGATCAGGAATCACACAGGAAGTCCTTTCACGTCACACTCCGAGGAAAGGACGTGTCATTGCTCTGAAAACACATTTCCTCACTCCCTCCCTCTTCGTGTGGAGGAAAGGACCCAAGTGAGGGAAGCAAGGACTCAAGTTCAGAGACTTAGGATGGACCTCATATCGTGTTCTTCCAAGCTAGAGTAGAAGTGATATTAACATTGTTTTCCGCTTCGTTCTGATGCCTTAGTTTTACCGGGAAGTGGGCGGGGCAGTCATTTCGCTCTGAAGGGACGCACTCATGTGATTGGCTTAAATGATGCAGACATCTGATTGGCTACAGAAACTCCCATCATGAACAAAAGCATGTGTGAATCTAGCGGCGTCAGAGTGTCTCAGGAATCCACTCACAAAAGCCTTTTTTATAGAAATGTAACAACATCAAATCTGTTATTGATGCAACATTTAACACTTTTAAAGTCATATATTTGTGGATTTATATTGCATTTATTTAAAACAATAACTATTTGTGTGTGCGTTGAAACCTATGTGTGTGGATGGAGACATGTGTGTCTGCTGCCTCAGGAGTCCCCTGGGACCACCAGTCTGAAGGACTCCTGCTTCAGCTCCAGCTCTCTCTGAGCCTCTGGTTCCAGCAGCAGGTTCTTTGGGTTCCACCATAACAGCACCAAGACCTCCTGACACGGCTCTGATCCGCTCAGCCGGGGCTCCTCGAGGCTCCTTCACCCAGAAGCTCCTTCAGAGCAGAGTCCGGATCCTTTGGCTTTCATCTTTTAGAACTCATTTTCTGATGGATTTTAGTTCTAGGATCAGATTCTATTAGAAAGGTGAGAAATAATAAAACCTTTTTTAAAACATGATGTTGAGTCCCTGAGCAGAAGAGGGTCTGCAGAGGAGGAGGTTCTGTTGAAGACACAGGGGAAGGGTTCACTAATGGAGACCACTTGCTAGAGGGTCTCAGGTGTAGATGTGAGGGTACCTGCAGTCTGTGTTCTTATCAACATGTGTTCTGTTGTTCATCATCAACTCATGTTGGAACTGAGTCCAGTTTGAATCTGAAATATAGTTTCATCTCTTTGATGGTGTGTCTTTGACCTCTGTTTGATCTTCTGTCCTCTGCAGACTCTGTCAGGCTGCTGGGGGGGACTGGTCTGTGCTCAGGCAGACTGGAGGTGAACTCTGACCCGTCTAACCCGTCTAACCCGTCCTGGTCCTCAGTGTGTGAGGCTGACTTTGACCAGCAGGATGCTCAGGTGGTCTGCAGGCAGCTGGGCTGTGGGGCTCCTTCAGTCCTCCAGGGGGCACTCTATGGAGAAGGGGAGGCTCCAATGGGGACCAAAGAGTTCCAGTGTGGAGGCCATGAGTCTGCTCTCCTGGACTGTAGCTCAGCCTCAGAGAGAAACACCTGCTCACCTGGCACAGCTGTTAGCCTCACCTGCTCAGGTAGAGAGGAGCTGTGATTGGTTCATTCTGTTCTCATCAAACTCACTTTATTCTCTCTCTGATCTCTCTCTTGTTTCTCTGCAGAGCCTGATGGTGTTCAGCTGGTGGGAGGAGAGAGTCGCTGTGCAGGAGACCTGGAGGTGGAACATCTGGGAGAATGGAGACCAGTGGGGGCCCGTTACTCTCTCAGGACCCTGAAGACAGCAGGAGTCGTCTGCAGAGAGCTCGACTGTGGCTCTGCTGTTTCTGTGGGACAGAGAGAGGAGTCCTCAAGGAGCGATGTGTGGAGGATCAGATCTGTCTGTGTTGAGTCTGGATCTCCTCTGAGGGAGTGTGCTGAATCAGATTCCTCTCTCTACTTCCTGAATCTCACCTGCTCAGGTAAACCCATCAGTGACATTGTGTATGCTCTCTCTCTCTCTCTCTCTCTCTCTCTCTCTCTCTCTCTCTCTCTCTCTCTCTCTCTCTCTCTCTCTCTCTCTCTCAATTCAAAGGGGCTTTATTGGCATGAAAGTTAAATTAAACAATGTTGCCAAAGCATCACAATACAAAATAATTAACAACATTAACATACATTTCAAATGTTTACATATTATTGATGATATATATATACAGTGATACAATTACATTTCAACACGTGTGTGTGTGTGTGTGTGTGTGTGTGTGTGTGTGTGTGTGTGTGTGTGTGTGTGTGTGTGTGTGTGTGTGTGTGTGTGTGTGTGTGTGTGTGTGTGTGTGTGTGTGTGTGTGTGTGTGTGTGTGTGTGTGTGTGTGTGTGTGTGTGTGAGTCTCATTCACTGTCCCTCAGGTTGTGGCATGTGTATACATATTGGGCAGCAAGGTGTGCCTTGTCTCCTTCTCCTAGGAGTACTCTCAGTCTTGAGAGGTCATCAACCTCCTTGAAACCTGGGATTACAGAGTTCAACTTGTTCCAATAAATGCTCCTTACTTGGTTGAATGTTTGGCACTTCAGGAGGAAGTGCATCTCTGTCTCAGTCTCACCTGTCGTACAGTGACCACATGTTCTGTTCTCTTTTGGTTGCCAGGATCTTTTGAGTCTTCCTGTTTCGATTGCCAGTTTGTGGTCACTGAGCCTGTACTTGGTTAGGATCTGTCTCTGCTTTCTATCTCTGACAGTAGAGAGATACTCTGCCAGCTCATACTCTCTGTTTAGAGCCAGGTAACATTCTAATCTACTTTGGCTTTTAGTTTCTTCTTCCCAATGTTGTAAATAGTTGTGTTTACATTGTGTTATAATGCGTTTGACTGTGATTGGTGTTTGGAGAGCAGTGTTGTTGAGAGACTGGTCAGAGAGGCTCTGAGAGGGGGCAGTTAGCCTCAGCACCAGCTGACATAGGGGTCTCTTCTCTGGGGTTATCTCTTGGCTTTGGAGGGCTTTGGAGTGGAGGGTGTCTCGGGGGCTGGACCTTAGGTGGTTAAAGAATGTCAGTGCTCTCTTTTGAGTGTTAAAGAGCCTGTGACACGCACCCAACAACTGTTGTGCAATGAAATATTGGGCTACTAGTAATCTCGAACCGTCAGTTTAAAAAAGAAAAAGCGATACCGTTCCGATAAATATCAATAATTTCGAACATCGCGGGGAAATTCCTTCGACACATTTTGAGGTTTTGGGGGAAGCCGGACGTGACGTCAATGCGGGAACGCTTCACTGTGCGGCGAGAGAGCCAAACACGGACAAAGTGTGTTGTCATGCGTAGAAATGGTGAATTACTGAGTTTAGGCACGTTAATAACGTTTTAATGAAGTTGACTACAGTATATTCATATTTGTCAGTGCTTTCATGTCAATTCGGTGAACATAAACATAAATGATCGTGGTGAAGATGATGATTAAATTAGGATTAAAAATCGGTAGTGAGAGCTGATGAATTTCCTCCCGTCGGATGTGATATAAAAACAAATCGATTATTTTTTTAAACTCAAGTGGATGAAACTACATTTATTAGTGCTTTCATGTCAATTCGGCGAACATATGACACATTAAATGATCGTGAGGATGATGATTTAAAAATCTTTTGTTTGAGCCGGTCTGCATTTCCTGATGAGAAAACAAACCTTAGCTTTCAGTGGTGTAGTGGGCGTTGGACGCGGGGGTACGCCGTACCCCCACTTATTTGAAGCATGATTTCTTTTTTAATAGTCTAATACATCTAAAATCATCGCGGGTACAAGCGGCCGAGATGGGTTTTCTCCGCAGGGTTGCTGGTGTCTCCCTTAGGGATAGGTGAGAAGTTCGGTCATCCGGGAGGGACTCGGAGTTGAACCGCTCCTCCTTCGCGTCGAAAGGAGCCAGTTGAGGTGGTTCGGGCACCTAGTTAGGATGCCACCTGGGCGCCTCCCTAGGGAGGTGTTCCAGGCACGTCCAGCTGGGAAGAGACCAAGGGGTAGACCTAGAACCAGATGGAGGGATTATATCTCTTCGCTGGCCTGGGAGCGCCTTGGGATCCCCCAGTCAGAGCTGGTTGATGTGGCCAGGGAAAAGAAAGTTTGGGGCTCTCTGCTGGAACTGTTACCTCCGCGACCCGACCACGGATAAGCGGGAGAAGATGGATGGATGGATGTGTGAGGGGCAGAACTGTGTGTGTAGGGTGACCAGGTGTCCCGCACTGTGCGGGACTGCACACACAGCATTTTTATTATTTGTCCCGCGTCCCACACATTGAGATTATGTCCCGCATTTGAGTGATAGTCGCGCAGAAAGGCCGGATCGGTTCGCTGACAGCCGGCACCGCCCTTTATTATTTTGTCTAAACGGCATCATGTAAATTGCGCTGACAGGCGACACAGAGGTCCCCAAGCCCCCCCCCCCGTTGACAGTTCACGAGCACGTCCATAGTGTCTCCCGTCCACCCACCACCCCGTCCACCCAGTAAAAACATCCCCACTGGTTTGTAGTAGTACACCAACATGGATTAAACGTGTTTTTTTTTTACCACAATGTTGGGGAAATTAATGGATAAAATGCATGGATTATTATTATTATTATTATTATTATTATTATTATTATTATTATTATTCCCACTCCGATCGGGACACTAGGTCCACCGTTTCCCCGCAGCGAGGCTCCCCCCGTTGACAGTTTACGTGGGCTGGGCTGGGTGCAGTGGCGGACTGGCCATCGGGACGAATCCCGATGGGCCGGTACCGAAGTGGGCCGGTCGGATAAGTCACTAGCACATCCTCCACTCCCCCCGTTGACAATTTACTAGTTGTACCGAAGTGGGCCGGTCGAGAGTCCCGGGCTGATTTTTAGTCCCAGTCCACCACTGGCTACATGACCGTATGATCGCCCATATTGACGCACCTAATTCCTAAACTTCTAACAGATACAAAATAAACCGATCCTTCAGCCTCATATGAGCTCTCAGACACGTTCAAAATTAAACTGTCATCGCTGTTTTAGCTTGCTGCTGTGTGCGCCATCGTGCGTTTACATGCATATGCTGGGATCCTGAACGGTGCAGCTGGAGCGCTGTGCCCGCATTGACGTCACCCATAATTTGGCGGGACTTGAAGAATCCCCGAGAAGATCCAGGAAATGGTCAACATTGAAGGGCAGATTAATGGTTATCAAAGTACAAATATCCAAAATCAGTTCAGTAACGGTTTTCAAGGGGACAATATTTACTCAAATTGATGGGTTTGGATGATGGGGTAAAATCGTGTCACAGGCACTTTAATGATCAGTGGGTATCTGCCTAATTCTGCTCTACATGCATTTGTTGGTGTTTTTCTCTGAACACGTCAAATGTATCTGCAGAATTCTGCATGTAAAGACTCTGTTGGATGTTTGTCCCAGCGGGTATAGCTCTGGTGACTGAGTGGACCCCATACTTCACTACCGTACAGCGCAATAGAGAGCCGCAGTGACGCGTCCTTAAACCCGGAAGTAAACTTCTTCCGGTTCCTTCGTCAAAAACCAATGCAATTTCTCCATAGGATTTTGGAAAATAGCTCGAAATAAGGTCTGTGGTTGACACATATTTAAGAGAGGGATCACGTTTTGTTCAGCCGGATAATCTCCACATGTCAACCCTACTTTTATAATTTTTGAATCATAAATCTAGTCGCCAAAAGCGAAATGCTAACGTTATGCTATAAGCGAACTACAAGCCAGTACAGCAGCAGGGTCGCACGACTTCGACGTCACGCCAACTTAAGATCGTTTCAACTGACTTGCACTGAAACTGCACTTTGAACACTTTAAATATATTAACATTTTAAACTGTATACCACGTTTATCTAGGCCCTTTTTGTTTTATGTATACATGTCACACTGTGGGAAACGATATTTCGATATTTCTGGATGTATAACACATGTAGAATTTTTGACAATAAAGCTGAATTTGACTTTCGCGTGCTTGCATATTTTAACAAAGCTTTTCATTTTAGCCACACTGAATTTAACTAGAAGTCATGGCTGTGTCAATTACCAGTCTGATATCGTTTTACAAAGATGACAAGAACAGTGTAGATAGAGGAGAGAACCACTACAAGTCAGGACACGTTACAGTGCAGCCTAGATGAAGGTGTGCTTACCGGTGTTGTCAGGGCTAGCATGAGAGACAAGGTTTATAGTGTCGGTGAGTAGTGATAGCAAGAGTACCGTTAACCTTTTAAGACCGAGTTAATTTATTCACATTAATTCCCATCAACAAATCAATTGTATGTGTCACATGAAATCTTTATTAGGCAAGGCAAGTTTATTTATATAGCACTTTTCAACACAAGGCAATTCAAAGTGCTTTACAAAAAATGAAAGACATTAAGAAAATGGCATTTAAAATCAGTCATTAAAAAGAAAAGCTAATAAAATAAACATTAAAAGAAAAAATACATGGATAAAAGTAACAGTGCAGTCTAAGATATGAATAGTTCAATTAAAAGCCGCGACAAAAAGAAAAGTCTTCAGCCTGGATTTAAAAGTAGTCAGAGTTGCAGCGGACCTGCAGGTTTCTGGGAGTTTGTTCCAGATGTTTGGAGCATAATAACTGAACGCTGCTTCTCCATGTTTAGTTCTGACTCTGGGGACAGAAAGCTGACCCGTCCCTGAAGACCTGAGTGATCTGTATGGTTCATCATTTAGCAGGAGGTCAGAAATGCATTTTGGTCCTAAACCATTCTGTGCTTCATAAACAGCAGCAGTATTTTGAAATCTATTCTTTGACACACAGGAAGCCAGTGTAAAAACTTCAGAACTGGAGCGATGTGATCCACTTTCTTAGTGTTAGTGAGGAACCAGAGTAAAGACTTCAGAACAGGAGTGATGTGATCCACTTTCTTAGTGTCAGAGAGGAACCAGAGTAAAGACTTCAGAACTGGAGTGATGTGATCCACTTTCTTAGTGTTAGTGAGGAACCAGAGTAAAGACTTCAGAACTGGAGTGATGTGATCCACTTTCTTAGTGTCAGAGAGGAACCAGAGTAAAGACTTCAGAACTGGAGTGATGTGATCCACTTTCTTAGTGTCAGTGAGGAACCAGAAGAGGAACACTACAGCTTGGAAACACTTACTGTTCCTGAAATTATCAAATCTTTTGGGCATCAGGGACCTGAGGCAATTGTGGCAAGCATGGCATTGTCTGAAGAGCAACAGAGGGCAATTCAGGTGGCTACCACTGGTCAGCGAACCAACCCAAACTGGCATTTGTTCAGGAAAGGAAGGTTGACTGCCAGCAACTTTGGAGCTGTCCTCAGGTCAAAGCGTGTGACTGCTTCCCTTATTGCCAGGGTGCTAGGGCAACAACAGGCCCTTGATGGTGTTTTGTCTGTACAGTGGGGGACTATGAATGAATGTGAGGGCGTCAGGGCATTCACCACTGCAACCCAGATGCAGGTCCATGAGTCAGATTTGTGGCTCTCCCTATCAGGAATGTTGGGGGCATCTCCAGATGGTCTGGTAGGGTCTTCCGCTGTGCTGGAGGTAAAGTGTCCCTACGGAGCCAGGGAAATGACAATTAGTGAAGCATTGCAAATCAAGGGCTTCTGTGTCAGTAAGGAAGGAGAAACATTCAGCCTGCGTGAGGAACATCCTTACTGGCACCAAGTGCAAGGTCAGCTTCACCTCACTGCAAGGAAGAAGAAATACAAAAATTGTGAATCGTTTTTAAATTTACATTTACTCGCCTTTGCAATGTTGTGGTTGTTAGAGTGTTAGGTTTCCTGTCAGCTCGTCTGTTGGGAAGAAATAAAATATAGTTTCATGGAAGTCACACCGTCACATATACTTTAAGAGCATTAAGACATACAGTACAAAGGCTAAAACAAAACATCTAAAGATATAACCTTGCACTTTGATAAGTCTTGTGAACATTTTCACTATTTTGACATTTTTATAGATGAACATTGAACTAAAGAAATAAATGGTAGATTAATCCATATTGAAAATAGGTGTCAGCTGCTACACTAATTATAATAGTTATATTTCTTAATTAATTAAGATAAGATATTACTGTATTGATCCCAATTTGGGAAATGTTTGTATTGCAGCAGCATAACAAGAAAAACAAAATATAAGTTATTATATATACAAAAGTATGTGAGGGATGGAATATTAAATTGAATATAAATGTAAAATGTACATGTGATTTTACGTCCAAGAGAAGCTACGGAGCAGAGAGTTCTATGCCAGCCAGAGCTGATTTGTTATTAGTTCAATATGTCAAACTGATTTCCCTGACTACAATCTTTAGTTACATGGTGAAACGTTATGCTGCTTGTACTAATTAGACTTATCATATAAGCCACACAGGTTTTAATAGGATGTACTCATTATCTTTACTTGTGTTGCGGTCTTTTCAGCAGCGCCATCTCTAAAACGGCGACACAGTCACTACCCATCATTTACATTTCACCGTGACATGGACAAAAATGTAACGTCAGCTTACCTCATGGCACGAATCCAGACTCTCCTTTGGGAAACATTGGCCGGGAAACGATAGAACAAGCACGTTTCATGCGAAGACCTGTGGCTGCAACCCGGAGCAAAGCAACAAACCATTGCGTAGCTAACTAGTAGCGCTATTTTTAGCTAACGTTAGCTAACGAAACGAACTGCCGAGTAAAATTGGAAAACACTGGTAATTAATTATTCTATAATTTGTAAAACTACGGTGTTAAAAACGACAATTTCAAAAATACAGATTCTAATGGTCAGATATAGATATACAGACACTAAAGATAGGCAGGTACTTGCTTTCAAGCAGAACACAGGGGAAAACAAACTTAGCGGGAGTGTTTACGTGTTTGGCGTAATGACGTACAACGGCCTCGACAATTTCTGTAGTCCTATTCAGCCATTCGGTAACAACCATCGTTTTTCAGACACGTAAACTCTTCAAAAATCCCCAGTGGGGTCACTGCTGATGTATTTAATGTCGTAGAACAAAACGTCAATTACCTCTTAAATTTATGTCAACCACAGACCTTATTTCGAGCTATTTTCCAAAACCCTATGGAAAAAATGCATTGCTTTTTGAGGAAGGAACCGGAAGTGCTAAAAATGCTAACTTACTTCCGGGTTTTACGACGCGTCACTGCGGTTCTCTATGGGCTGGATCACACTATCAAAGATTTTGAGCCAGATTTTAATTGGAATTTGGACATTATAAAATGTTCTCTTAATTGCATTAAGAGCTCTTCTGGCTTTTTCTTTGAGTGCATTCACTGCCATGTTGAAACTTCCTGATGCTGTTATGGTTAAACCGAGGTAGGTGTAACTCATACTATGTTCCATGATATGATTATTTATGGTAAACTGGTATTTGTTCTCCTGACATCTGGGGCGTTTTTGGAAAACCATGACATTAGTTTTCTTCATATTGACTGCCAGGCAGGGGCGGATCTAGACAAATATGCATGGGGTGGCAAGAGGGTGGCAGGAGATTTTGAGGGGTGGCATCCCCTGGCAGAAGTATATGCTGATTTAATCGCAGTCATATCAATCAATGTGAACTTGGAAAGCCACAATATTGATATTTTAACTCAATAACATTAGGTGACATTATTGTGGCACATCAGTAAAGCCTTAAATATAAATATATAAGGTGGCACACGTAATTTAAGGAATTGTAACTGAATGAGTTGGTTTAACTCTTAGACCAGCAGGGGTACCAAATATGCAGACTGCTGCAATAAGTACATTAACTGTCTCATCGATGTGTGTCTGTATGAATAGGATAATATTAACAATCATATTATTCCTATCAGCTGTCAATCACTGTTATGATTCATATATTCAGTGTTATTATTAAATAAACTATATTTTTTGGAGGAGTTAATGATGAATGTTCCTCAAGATGCTTGCTCACCCTCCTTCAAATTTGAAAGACCAGTAATTACTATCATAATTCAAAAGAATCAAAGGAACAGTTCAGCGCCCCACAACTTCATTGCAAACAGTTACAACCTTGACTTTACATCAGAAAGAAAAAACATTAAAGAAATGACTAACTGCATCAGTTAGGGTTAAAAAACGTGTATTCAGCTCAAACATCGCTGCAGTTATTATCCAGTGGAAAGCCCTTACCTACTGGTTAGTTAAATCAAAGTGGTTACTTTCTTTTGGCTGGGCAGTGTAGTTTTACACACCGTCTTATTTGACTTTCTCAGGACTTGAAACTGTTTTTTGGGGGCAGACCCCCACAAAGAAGAAACATGTATTTACACATGTAAGGTCATCTTCTTAAACAGTTTATTATTCTCATCGACTCATCCGTGAGCAGAGCATCAAGTTGGCATGTCTATAACAGCTGAATGTGGTGATTACCATCTTGATCAGCAAAACGCCTCACAAACTTATTAAGATTTAAAGCTATGGTGCGTTTTGATTCAATGCTGAGTACAGCCAAACTTGACAGGCTCTTCTCTGTCATAGTAGACCGCAAACAGTTGCGGCTCCAGAGTATTTGTGTTGGGTAATCTATAGTAGGGCTAACCCATACAGTGGTGGGGTTCAAGTCAGTATTTGCAATGTAATTACATACACGCTCCCCTTGACAGTGAAACGCCACGCGTGAGGTTTAGATTATTTCCCTGTCTCAATCCAAATTGAACTCTATGAAATAAAAAGGCACATTTGTCTTGTAGTAAATAAAAAGGGCGACCTGGAGCTAATCCTGCAATTTCCCCACAGGTGAAAGAGTTGAAAACCCAACCCCTGCAGGGGGGTCTGGGGGGATTCTCCCCCAGGAGATTTTTTAAAATACTAACATCAAATACACATTCTGGTACTCTCTTGAGAAGAAAAATAAATAAATATATATTACTACATGACGTATTTTAAAAAAATGAATGCCATTTTAGTTTTTTGTTACTTTGTTCTGAAAGCTGAACCTGCTGCTCCTCACAGCGAGGAGAGGGAAGAGGCTGTGTGAATTACTTTACATTGTGGATAAGGGTGGATATCCCCCATTGTTCTGTGTGTCAAAATGAAAGACAGCCCACACACCTATCAATCATCAAACCGTGGGGTCTTATAGTTGTACCTATGTATATAGAGATGTACTACAGCAAAAGTATTCTCCGTCAGGACTTCCTGCAACAACACCACGCCGTTATCTTGATTCTGATTGGCCAGAAGACATTATCAAAGATGTTCTATTGAGAAGACGATCACTACGTGACAAAGGTTTTCAAAACCGTTTCTAGTCTTCGGTATTTCCAGACAAGTGGCTACTGAAATTAATCTTACTAACTGCTGTCTGTGCAATTTACTCCGCGCGAGTTGGAAGACTTTATTTTGCTTACTTTAACATCATTTTTCATGGTGGGGCTAAGCCATTTATTGGTATGGCTGTAGCCTACCCCAGCCATACCCTGACCGCAAATACCTCATTCCTTCTGTCTACTTGTATCCGAAATGCTTCTCATTTTGCGCTGTCCTCCCGTTCAAATGAAACCGCCGCCAATCATATTTCCAAGCTCGCGCCGTGGGGGGGGGGGGGGGGGGGGGGATTGGGTACAAGGCTCGCGTCTTGTGCTGCATTCACTTGCACTCGGACAGTAGAGATTTTCTCTCATAAATGTCCGATGAGCCACAACTTTTCTTTCAAAACAAAGCTGCCAAATGGGGTGGCAGCTGGGGTGGCAAGGCATTTTTCTGAGGTGGCAGCTGCCACCCCGTGCCACCCCGTAGAACCGCCACTGCTGCCAGGGCCCAGTTCTTACAGTACTGGTCTACTATGTCTAGCTGTTGTTGGAGTCCTTGTTCAGTAGGAGACAGCAGAACAAGGTCATCAGCAGAGAGCAGACACTTCACCTCTCTCTCTAGGAGGGAGAGGCCAGGAGCAGCACAGCATCCAACTGAACAGCAAGTTCATTTATATATGAAATAAAGTGGGACTTAAATTGCAACCCTGACGAACACCTCTTCTCTGGTGAAGAATTCACTTTGTTTGTCTCCATTTTAACAGCACTTATTCCCTAAATACATTGATTTAACCAGATCGTACATTTTGCCCCCGATACCACAATGTAGAAGTCTATGATAGAGCCCTTCGTGCCAAATAGAGTCCAAAGCTTTTTTGAAATCAATGAAACAAGTGAATATCTTCCCATGTTGTGTTTGGTGTACATGTTTGTTAACTAAAGTGTGAAGGGTATATACATGGTCGGTGGTGCGGTGTTTTGGAAGGAAGCCAATTTGATTTTTACTCAAGATGGATTGTTGGTTAAGGAAATCTTGTATTATTCTCTTTCTCTCTCTCTCTCTCTCTCTCTCTCTGAGAGTGAGTGTGTGAGGAGTTCGGTGGTGGTGAGCTGAGAGCGTGGTGAGGTTTGATGGTAACTTTTCGTAAAAGTTTTCTCTTTTTTCTTCCTCTACTTTGTTCATTGTATGATTGTTCATTGGTCTTATTTGTTGTGAGTGAAGTTTAGTCTTTCTTACGTGAGGGAAGCGTGTTTCTCTGCAGGGATGGCTTCCTGTGAGATGCCGTCCCTGCGGCACGGGGTGAGGGTGATCCCTCAGGAGAACAGCACGGTGGAGAGTGTGCTGCTGGCGGTGGGGGAACAGGTGGGACACGGAAACATCTCCTACGCGTCCCGCATGAATAAAGCTGTGGTGGTTTTTGTAAAGAAGCAGGAGTTGGTAAGCCAGTTAATTGAAAGTGGTTTAAACATAAATGATGAGTTTATACAAGTGTCCCCGCTGGCAGTGCCTTCTACCCGGATTACCATATCGGGAGTCCCTCCATTTATTCCCAACGAAACGCTGGAGAAAGAGCTCAAACGCTACGGGAGAATGGCGAGTGGTTTCCGCACGGTGAGTCTGGGCTGTAAAGACACCAAGCTGAAGCACGTTCAGTCTCTGCGGAGACAGGTGTTTATGTTTTTGGACTGCACATCACAAACACTGGATGTGTCTTTCCGTATTAAATATGAGGAAGGTTTCTACATGGTGTATGCGAGTGCTGGCAGTGTCAGGTGTTTTGGTTGTGGTGATGTGGGGCACAAGAAGATCGCTTGTCCGCAGAGACTGATAGCAGCACTTCTATTGGAAGGAAATATTGTGAATGAGAGTGGAGAGGGAACCAGCGGGGTTGCTAGGCCCGTGCGGGGAGCTACCGGAGCTACCTGTTTCCGGAGCTGACGTACTCGTGTCTGCAGCCGCCGTGCCCGCTGTGCCCGCCGCGCTCGGTGCAGCTGTGTGCGCAGCTGCAGCGCCGGGGGCCGCGGTGCCCGCTCCTGCTACACCCGTGCCCGCTCACGCTGTACCCACACCCGGTGCAGACGTGCTCGTGGCCGCCGTGCCCGCACTCGCTGTGCCCAGTGTAGCCGTGCCTGTGCCTGTGTTGCCCGCAGCAGTGGTGCCAGGCGGTTTTGTGTTTGGTCCCATGATGGCCGTTAAAGCCGCAATGTCTGTGGGTGTTAAGCCGTTGTTTGCGGGGATTAATATGAAAGCAGTTGTGGAGGCTGAAGCTCAGGTCAGGGCTGGATGCAGAGAGGGTGTGATGGAGTGCTCAGAGCAGGAGCTGCAGGTTGTCTCTGTGAAACAGGCTCAGCTGTCACAGAAACTGGACAGTGAGGCAGAGCAGGGGGGCAAATCAGCTGGTTATGATGGAGTAGATATGGAGCATGACTCTGAATCGGATAGTGTCTCCGTATCTGACAGTGTTTCTCAGAGTGAGGATCTCTACTCTTTTGAACAAATCCAGGAGTTTCTGGAGGAAACTTTCGGGAAATCAGTAAATGTAAAAAATTATTTCCCAGATGTTGAAAAGTTTATTAAGTCAGCCAAGACAATTCAGAGGGTTGTTGGGCTAGACTTACTTGATGAAAAAAAGCGGTATCGCCTCAAGAAGCACATCACTACACTGAGGAAAGCTTTAAACAAAAAGACCAAAGTGCCTAAAAAAAGGAGTGGTAAATAATTGAATATGCTCATACAACACCGGGTGTTTCCTCCTTACTGTCTTTTCCTATCTTGTTTCTTAATGGCCTGTCTCTCTTCTCCTCACATTCAGGGTTTAAGGGTAGCCTCATTAAATATGAACGGGGGCAGAGACGCTCAAAAGAGAGCCTTAGTAACAGAAGTTATTCAACAGAAAAAGTTAGATGTAATATTTCTACAAGAAACTCACAGTGACAGCAGAAATGAAACTGACTGGGGTCTATGGTGGGGGGGGCCGCACGTCCTTAGCCATGGGACAAATTTGAGTGCAGGAGTAGCTATTCTATTCTCACCGCTTTTAAATATAAAAATAATATCCAGCACAGAGGTAGTGAAGGGTAGAGTTATTCTAGTGAGAGCTGAAATAGATGATTTTCTGATTAGCTTTATTAATGTGTATGCACCAAACCAAGGCTCTGAGTGTGAAGAGCTCTTTAAAGTATTGGAACAGAAAAGAAGTGATATTGGTCAAGGGGAGTTTATTGTTTTGGGTGGAGACTGGAATTGTTGCACTGACTTTACTTTGGATAGGACTGGAGTCGAGCCACATCTTCAGTCTTCCTCTGTATTGTCTCATGTTCTAAAGAAAAGTGATGTAGTGGATGTGGAGGAGGATGCATCCTACATGCCAGCAATACACATGGGTTCAGATATCAGGTGGTAGAGTTAGTGCAGCCAGGTTGGACAGGTTTTATTTACCCAAGCCCTTTTCTGCTCGGGTTACAAACTGTCAGATCATCCCTGTTGCTTTCACAGACCATCATTTAGTTTGGATGGAGCTGATCTTATCTTCCAACGGGAAACCCAGATCTTTTTGGCATTTCAATAAAAGATTATTACATGATTTGAATTTCTGTGAACATTTTCAAATGTTTTGGGCTTACTGGAGATCTAGGAAAGATAGTTTTTCTTCCCTTACTCAGTGGTGGGAGGTAGGAAAAGCCCAAATGAAGGTTGTTTGTCAACAATACAGCTCCTATTCAACAGCCGACATTAAGAGAGCAGTGGAGAGTTTAGAAAGAGAGATAATAGATTTGGAAAGTGTCTCATATGCTGATCCACAGAATAATGCCAGTTTAAAAGGAAAAAGACAGGAGCTTAACTCCTTTATGCACGAAAGAGCCAAAGGAGCTTTAGTCCGAGCCCGTTTCACCAAACTCCAGGACATAGACGCACCCACTGCCTTCTTTTTCAGTTTGGAAAAATCCGTGGTAAAGAGAAAACAGATGTTGTGTCTGCGGCTTCCTGAGGGGAAGGTGACCACGGAGCCGGCTGAGATGAGGAAGCATGCAGTAGATTTCTACACAGATTTGTTCAAGGCTGATGAATGTGATGTGGATTCTGCTGCAGAGCTGCTGCAGGGACTTCCTCAGCTGAGCTCAGAGGAACAGAACACGCTCAGCTCTGAGCTGACTCTTGATGAACTAACTGCCGCTGTGTCTCAGATGGCGTCAGGAGAGGCTCCTGGAATAGATGGATTATCATCAGACTTTTTTAAGCATTTTTGGAGTCTTATGGGACAGGACATTTTGGATGTTTTTAAAGAATGTTTTGAAGAAGGGATGCTCCCAGCTTCCTCCAGGCGTGCAGTTCTCTCTCTGCTTCCTAAAAAATGACACTTGCCCTCTCTGAAAAACTGGAGACCAGTGGCTCTTTTATGTACGGACTATAAAATCCTCTCAAAGGTTTTATCAAACAGATTAAAACTTTTTATTGCTCAATTGATTGTTGTGGATCAATCGTACTGTGTGCCAGATAGGTCTATGCTTGATAGTTTGTCTTTAATGAGGGATGTGTTTGACATATGTGTGAGGGTACCTGCAGTCTGTGTTCTTATCAACATGTGTTCTGTTGTTCATCATCAACTCATGTTGGAACTGAGTCCAGTTTGAATCTGAAATATAGTTTCATCTCTTTGATGGTGTGTCTTTGACCTCTGTTTGATCTTCTGTCCTCTGCAGACTCTGTCAGGCTGCTGGGGGGGACTGGTCTGTGCTCAGGCAGACTGGAGGTGAACTCTGACCCGTCTAACCCGTCTAACCCGTCCTGGTCCTCAGTGTGTGAGGCTGACTTTGACCAGCAGGATGCTCAGGTGGTCTGCAGGCAGCTGGGCTGTGGGGCTCCTTCAGTCCTCCAGGGGGCGCTCTATGGAGAAGGGGAGGCTCCAATGGGGACCAAAGAGTTCCAGTGTGGAGGCCATGAGTCTGCTCTCCTGGACTGTAGCTCAGCCTCAGAGAGAAACACCTGCTCACCTGGCACAGCTGTTAGCCTCACCTGCTCAGGTAGAGAGGAGCTGTGATTGGTTCATTCTGTTCTCATCAAACTCTCTTTATTCTCTCTCTGATCTCTCTCTTGTTTCTCTGCAGAGCCTGGTGGTGTTAGGCTGGTGGGAGGAGAGAGTCGCTGTGCAGGAGACCTGGAGCTGGAACATCAGGGAGAATGGAGACCAGTGGAGGGCTACTACTCTCCCTGGACCCTGAAGGCAGCAGGAGTCGTCTGCAGAGAGCTCGACTGTGGCTCTGCTGTTTCTGTGGGACAGAGAGAGGAGTCCTCATGGAGATCTGTGTGGGAGATCAGCTCTGACTGTGTTGAGTCTGGATCTGCTCTGAGGGAGTGTGCTGAATCAGATTCCTCTAACTACTTCCTGAATCTCATCTGCTCAGGTAAACCCATCAGTGACTCTCTCTCTCTCTCTCTCTCTCTCTCTCTCTCTCTCTCTCTCTCTCTCTCTCTCTCTCTCTCTCTCTCAATTCAATTCAAAGGGGCTTTATTGGCATGAAAGTTAAATTAAACAATGTTGCCAAAGCATCACAATACAAAATAATTAACAACATTAACAGACATTTCAAATTTTTACATATTATTGATGATATATATATACAGTGATACAATTACATTTCAACACGTGTGTGTGTGTGTGTGTGTGTGTGTGTGTGTGTGTGTGTGTGTGTGTGTGTGTGTGTGTGTGTGTGTGTGTGTGTGTGTGTGTGTGTGTGTGTGTGTGTGTGTGTGTGTGTGTGTGTGTGTGTGTGTGTGTGTGTGTGTGTGTGTGTGTGTGTGTGTGTGTGTGTGTGTGTGTGAGTCTCATTCACTGTCCCTCAGGTTGTGGCATGTGTATACATATTGGGCAGCAAGGTGTGCCTTGTCTCCTTCTCCTAGGAGTACTCTCAGTCTTGAGAGGTCATCAACCTCCTTGAAACCTGGGATTACAGAGTTCAACTTGTTCCACTAAATGCTCCTTACTTCGTTGAATGTTTGGCACTTCAGGAGGAAGTGCATCTCTGTCTCAGTCTCACCTGTCGTACAGTGACCACATGTTCTGTTCTCTTTTGGTTGCCAGGATCTTTTGAGTCTTCCTGTTTGGATTGCCAGTTTGTGGTCACTGAGCCTGTACTTGGTTAGGATCTGTCTCTGCTTTCTATCTCTGACAGTAGAGAGATACTCTGCCAGCTCATACTCTCTGTTTAGAGCCAGGTAACATTCTAATCTACTTTGGCTTTTACTTTCTTCTTCCCAATGTTGTAAATAGTTGTCTTTACATTGTGTTATAATGCGTTTGACTGTGATTGCTGTTTGGAGAGCAGTGTTGTTGAGAGACTGGTCAGAGTGGCTCTGAGAGGGGGCAGCTAGCCTCAGCACCAGCTGACATAGGGGACTCTTCTCTGGAGTTAGCTCTTGGCTTTGGAGGGCTTTGGAGTGGAGGGTGTCTCGGGGGCTGGATCTAAGGTGGTTAAAGAATGTCAGTGCTCTCTTTTGAGTGTTAATGATCAGTGGGTATCTGCCTAATTCTGCTCTACATGCATTTGTTGGTGTTTTTCTCTGAACACGTCAAATGTATCTGCAGAATTCTGCATGGAAAGACTCTGTTGGATGTTTGTCCCAGCGGGTATAGCTCTGGTGACTGAGTGGACCCCATACTTCACTACCGTACAGCGCAATGGGCTGGATCACACTATCAAAGATTTTGAGCCAGATTTGAATTGGAATTTGGACATTATAAAATGTTCTCTTAATTGCATTAAGAGCTCTTCTGGCTTTTTCTTTGAGTGCATTCACTGCCATGTTGAAACTTCCTGATGCTGTTATGGTTAAACCGAGGTAGGTGTAACTCATACTATGTTCGATGATATGATTATTTATGGTAAACTGGTATTTGTTCTCCTGACATCTGGGGCGTTTTTGGAAAACCATGACATTAGTTTTCTTCATATTGACTGCCAGGGCCCAGTTCT
Source organism: Notothenia rossii (assembly GCF_949606895.1). Taxonomy (NCBI): domain Eukaryota; kingdom Metazoa; phylum Chordata; class Actinopteri; order Perciformes; family Nototheniidae; genus Notothenia; species Notothenia rossii. The sequence goes on along the minus strand of NC_136909.1, from coordinate 3,223,730 downwards.
TACAGTACTGGTCTCCTATGTCCAGCTGTTGTTGTAGTCCTTGTTCAGTAGGAGACAGCAGAACAAGGTCATCAGCATAAAGCAGACACTTCACCTCTCTCTCTAGGAGGGAGAGGCCAGGAGCAGCACAGTGATCCAACTGAACAGCAAGTTCATTTATATATATATTAAATAAAGTGGGACTTAAATTGCAACCCTGACGAACACCTCTTCTCTGGGTGAAGAATTCAGTTTGTTTGTCTCCAATTTGAACAGCACACTTATTCCCTAAATACATTGATTTAACCAGATCGTACATGTTGCCCCCTATACCACAATGTAGAAGTCTATAATAGAGCCCTTCGTGCCAAATAGAGTCGAAAGCTTTTTTGAAATCAATGAAACAAGTGAATATCTTACCATGTTTTGTTTGGTGTACATGTTTGTTAACTAAAGTGTGAAGGGTATATACATGGTCGGTGGTGCGGTGTTTTGGAAGGAAGCCAATTTGATTTTGACTCAAGATGGATTGTCGGTTAAGGAAATCTTGTATTCTTTTATTTAGAATACTACAGAATAATTTCCCCAGACAGCTGCTGACACAGATGCCACGGTAGTTCTTAGGGTCTGATTTGTCTCCACTCTTATGAATGGGGGAAATGAGCCCTTTGCACCAGATGTCAGGAAAACATCCTGACTGCAATATGATATTGAACAGCTTTAATACTGTACCCTGCATCTCTGGGGTGCTGCATCTGAGCATTTCGTTTTGAATGTTGTCTGGGCCACAAGCTTTCCTTGGCCGGAGAGATTGTGTCTGTGTGGTCAACTCTTCCCAAGTCATTGGGAAATCAAGGGGGTCCTGGTGGTCTTTAATAGTTTCTTCTAATGTTTGGAGTTTCTCTTTTGTAATACATTGATCTGAATTCATTAGATTTATTGGTATGTCTTTGTACAAACTTTCAAAATGTTCTCTCCAGATGTCACCGTTTTGGATGGGTAATGCTTGCGGTTGTTTTGTGTTGAAGTTTCTCCACAGATCCCAGAATTGATTTTGATCAATGGCTTTCTCAATATCCTCAAGTTTCATGTGGGTATCATTTTGTTTTTTGTTCCTTATTGTACATTTATATTTGTTTAAAAGGTCATTGTATCTAATGCGTAAGGCTGGGTTGTTTGGTTGCCGATGTTTTTCATTTGCTATTTTTCTCAGGTCTTTTCTGATGGTCATTCCTGGTCAAACCATTCGTCAGCGTTTTGCCTTTTAACAGGCTTCCGCTTTTGTTTTACAAGGTCAGCTTTAATAGCTGCCTTGTGAAATATCATATTGATATAATCAATGGCCATGTTTACACCATCTTTGGTAGGAACATATTGATTTTGGTCAAATAGTGACATGTCATTCATCCGATCAGGTGAGTTCAAGGCCATGGTGAATTTGTCTCCACTGTCTGGGGCCCATCTGTAAGTAGGATTTAATGTATACAGCTTACTGGGTCCCCTTGTTGTGTCACTCATTGGACCTGAGACTTTAAAGAACACATTGATTTGGTTGTGGTCTGAAAAGGGGGATTGCTGTCTGACAGTGAATGCACTGATAGTGGAGGGGTCCATGTCAGTGATTGCATAGTCTACTACACTAGACCCTAGAGCTGAGGAGTATGTGAATCTCCCTAAAGAGTCCCCTCTGAACCTCCCGTTCACTATGTACAGGCCTAAGGCCCGACAGAGATGCACTATCTCTTTGCCATTCTGATTGATTTCAGAGTCAAGGCTGTTCCGATGGCTGACGGTTGGTGTGGTAAACAGGGGGGGCTCACCAAATACATGGTGGCTGCCCTGTGGGTCTATGACATCAGGTTCAATTCCTGTTCGTCCGTTCAGATCTCCAGTTAGAAGCACATTTCCCTGGGCCTGAAAATAGGCTATTTCTGAATGGAGAGTTTCAAAAATGTCTTCTTCAAAATAAGGAGAATCTACTGGGGGTATATAAAGAGCACACACGTATAGATTCCTGTCAGTTATGCCCAGGGCTTGATCTAACCTTAGCCAAATGTGTGATTTACCTTGTTTTACTACTGAGATCTGATGGCAAAGATCTCCTTTATACCACACCAAGATCCCCCCCGATGTTCTGCCCTTGCGTATGTTTTTTGATTTTATAGAGGGCACCATGACTTCATTATAACCTGGAGGACAGTGAGTGAGCAGATCATCTTTACACCATGTTTCTGTTCATATAATTAGATCAACATCTTTGATAGATTCTAAGAACTCTGGATTCTCACTCTTAACCTCAAAGGTTGAGGAGTGGAGTCCCTGAATATTCCAACAGCTTATATGAAAAGAACGCATCTTTTAAAAAATACAAAACAATCAAAATGAACCTGTATAGTGAGACAAATATATAAAAAAAAAAAAAAAAAAAAACAACAAATAAAACAACTACTTTCACTAATATTGCTATTGTACTGATTACTACGATAACATATACATGTAATGTCTTAGCTGGACAGAAGTCGGGTGCACAGGGTGTGCAGCATCATCCTGATGTCTCCCAGTTCAGAGGTAGCAGGGGGAGGGAGGGTGGCAGCAGGCTGGGCTACAACTGCAGCATAGCTCCGCTGCTGTAGGCGGGGAGGGAGACAAGGAGCAGCTGTTGCTGCATATCTCTGCTGCTGATGTTGTGCAGGTGTTGAGCTGGGTGAAAGCAGCCTCCTCTGGGTGTGTTGGGGGCGTGGGGAGTGGGAGGTCCAGGCTGAGCTGTTGTGTCTCCTCACAGCAGGGGTGGTGATCCTGGGGTGGTGATGGGGAGGAAGCGGTGTGGGAGGGTCTATAAGGCCTCTAGAGGAGGGGGTGGGAGGACTGCGTCCCAGGGCTGCATCTTTGAGGGTCTTTGCAAATATCCCCACCCTCTCTCTGTGTAGGTGGAGTCCATCATAGAGGTCCCAGGGGCCAATGGTTGAGTGGAGGGCCAGGTGGACATTTGGTAAGGTGGCACATCCTTTTCTGATCTCCATATTAATGTCATGGATGACATGAGGAGGGGTGTCTGTCCTTGGCAGCAGGGTGGAGACCACAATGCGGGTGTCAGGGAATTCCTTACTGGCCTGCTCCGCCATTTTCCTCACTGCCTCAGCAGTGTCCCTACGGAGGGTGTGCAGGTCATTTGTTCCCGTGTGGATCACCAGGTACTGAGGGCTCCTGAGGGTCTCCTTTTTCAACAGCTTCATGGCCCGGCCTGGGGGGCTGCAGTGTTTAGACAGCACCTTTTTATCAGGGAAAAGCTTTCTTGGGTCCAGGAACTTCCCGTTTGAGTCAGCCAGCAGGACCACTTGTGGGTCTTGTTCTTCCTGCTGAGTAGAGGGAGGCTGGGATGGGCAGAGCTGGCTGTGGGCAGCTGGCTGTGTGGGTGTATCAGGACGGGCCAGGGTGTTGTTGGGCTGGGTGCTGAGCAGAGAGGGTGGGCCAGGGACACTGGCAGGAAGAGTCTGTGTCTCTCTACTCGTCATTGTGAGGACTGATGAGAGTTTCTCTGTCAGGTGCTGGACCTGCCTGGTGAAGCTCTTCTCTCTACACTCAGCATCCTCCCTCACCTTGGCTAACTGAACACGGAGCACACTGTTCTCCTGTTTGAGTGCCTCTACACTTCCTCTGAGCTCAGATGCCAAAGCCTCGTTGTCGCTCTTGAGCTGCTGGAGGTCCTCTTTAAGCTGCTGCAGAGTGTTGTCTGGGGGACCAGACTGCCTGGCCTGGGTCCGCTCTTTGAATTCTGCAAAGTCCAGCTCCAGCAGGGCCATACTCTCCTTCAGCCGATTGTTGGAGCTGGCCGGTGTGGGAGGGGCAGAGATGGACAAGGTGTTGGGGTTCTCTATTGGGCTCTCATCACCTTCGCTGTCAGAGGGGACATCAGAGGGGACATCAGAGGGGACATCAGAGGGGACATTGATCCTCTTTGTGTCCACCTCAGCTTTCAACAGGGGGAATGCCTCTTGGAATGACTCCAGGTTGGCTTCATTCCCTTGGACCATGACCTTTCCTTTGGTGTAGTATGTGATGGTGAGCAGAGGGTCATCTTTGTCAAGGTGTTCATCTTTACAGATTTTTAATCTGCCTCCTGAGCCGATGCCCTCTCTGGATACGTATGCATAATTCCTGCACAGAGTATCTTTCCAGATGTAGATGGAATCAGTGAAGAATATGAGGTTGTTCTTCTTCCTTCCTCCTTTTTGTTGGGCATAGTCAGTGAAGAGGACCTCTGGGTTTCCACACAGTGTCTTCTCCTTGTGTTTGTCCTTCGCATTTACACTCTTGCATTTAGCAGGATATTCAATCTCTCTTCCCTCTGCTCTGAGAGCTGAGAAGTTCTTTTTTGCCTGCTGGACAGTTTCCATGGCGACCACTTGTTTTGTTCCAAAGAGAGGCTAGGCTAATTAATTAGCTTACAAATACTTTTCTTTTCCTTTCTTTTTATCTTCATGAAATAATTCACAGTTTATAATGTTCCGCTACCTTCTTTGGTGCAGCTCCTTCCAACAGTGGCAGGTAACAGCTGGCAGCCCACAGCTAGCAGCCCACAGCTAGCAGCCCACAGCTAGACGGTTGACAGTTGTCAATTGGTAGTTGAAAGCTAGTTTGTAGTTTCAACTCAAAAATACATCCAAAAATTGCGTTTCTTCCTCTGGTTTCTGTCGATCAATGTCGTTAACTCTTCTTTGGAGTTAATTCTGCAGATTTTCCTATAAAATGTCACACTTTTAGGTCCAATTTCGATTTTTTGTTCAGGAGCTCATTTCTGATGCAGCTTACTCAAATCAAAACTCTCTCTCTCTCTCTCTCTCTCTCTCTCTCTCTCTCTCTCTCTCTCCAGATAAGCTGTTTCAGCCCAACATCTCTGTGTCCTCCTCCATGTACGGGGTCTCCGGGGCCCAGCAGCAGGGGTTCCATGTGTTCAGAGGCTCCACCTTCACCATCAGTTGCTCCATCCAGCCTCAGTACCCAGGAGGCTCCTTCCTGCTCAGCTCCTCCACTCACAACGACACCCAGCCAGCTGTCAATCACTCTGCCCACTTCCTGTTCCTGGCTGCAGAGCCCGCCCACCAGGGAAACTACAGCTGTGTTTATCACGTTTCTCAGGACTCCTCCTCTGAGAGCCGTCTGCTCTCCGTCACCGTCACAGGTGAGCTGTTAGAGTTTACTGTAGGACAGAGCGTGATGCTCCCCAGGAGAACGCTGGTGAGGACTGAGTGTTTTACTGAAGCAGTCACACCCTTACATCACATGTAGCTTTCCAGAGCAACGTACAATAATTGCAATGAACCGTGAAGACATGAATCCAGAACACACATTCTCCAGTCAGCTGTAGTTTACATTGGAGTATTGCCATGAGTACTGAGTGTTCAACAGATACAGCTAGCAGCTTCTCCCTTCAGTCCTACTGTCTGGTATGAACAGGAGAAAGGGTTGGGGTTGAATGGAGATCTTAAGAAGATGTAGTTTATTGTAATATAACTGTAGAGAGGAGTCTCCATGCTGAAGTGGGTTCAGGTCTCTGTGTGTTTGCTGACTCTTGATGTGATGGTGTTCCATCAGGTCCAGAACCTTTTATCATCCGAGCCGTCGTCCTGCCGCTGACTCAGCTGCTGGTGCTGCTGGTGAACATCGGACTTTACTTCTACTGCAAGGTACGGGAACATGTTGTTGTTCCACTGACTGAATGATGAGGGACTGAAACATGTTGTTGTTCCACTGACTGAATGATGAGGGACTGAAACATGTTGTTGTTCCACTGACTGAATGATGAGGGACTGAAACATGTTGTTGTTCCACTGACTGAATGATGAGGTACGGAAACATGTTGTTGTTCCACTGACTGAATGATGAGGGACTGAAACATGTTGTTGTTCCACTGACTGAATGATGAGGGACTGAAACATGTTGTTGTTCCACTGACTGAATGATGAGGGACTGAAACATGTTGTTGTTCCACTGACTGGATGATGAGGGACTGAAACATGTTGTTGTTGTTCCACTGACTGAATGATGAGGGACTGAAACATGTTGTTGTTCCACTGACTGAATGATGAGGGACTGAAACATGTTGTTGTTCCACTGACTGAATGATGAGGGACTGAAACATGTTGTTGTTCCACTGACTGAATGATGAGGGACTGAAACATGTTGTTGTTCCACTGACTGAATGATGAGGGACTGAAACATGTTGTTGTTCCACTGACTGAATGATGAGGGACTGAAACATGTTGTTGTTCCACTGACTGAATGATGAGGGACTGAAACATGTTGTTGTTGTTCCACTGACTGAATGATGAGGTACTGAAACATGTTGTTGTTGTTCCACTGACTGAATGATGAGGTACTGAAACATGTTGTTGTTCCACTGACTGAATGATGAGGTACTGAAACATGTTGTTGTTCCACTGACTGAATGATGAGGTACTGAAACATGTTGTTGTTCCACTGACTGAATGATGAGGTACTGAAACATGTTGTTGTTCCACTGACTGAATGATGAGGGACTGAAACATGTTGTTGTTCCACTGACTGAATGATGAGGTACTGAAACATGTTGTTGTTCCACTGACTGAATGATGAGGTACTGAAACATGTTGTTGTTCCACTGACTGAATGATGAGGTACTGAAACATGTTGTTGTTCCACTGACTGAATGATGAGTGACTGAAACATGTTGTTGTTCCACTGACTGAATGATGAGGGACTGAAACATGTTGTTGTTCCACTGACTGAATGATGAGGGACTGAAACATGTTGTTGTTCCACTGACTGAATGATGAGGGACTGAAACATGTTGTTGTTCCACTGACTGAATGATGAGGGACTGAAACATGTTGTTGTTCCACTGACTGAATGATGAGGGACTGAAACATGTTGTTGTTCCACTGACTGAATGATGAGGTACTGAAACATGTTGTTGTTCCACTGACTGAATGATGAGGTACTGAAACATGTTGTTGTTCCACTGACTGAATGATGAGGGACTGAAACATGTTGTTGTTCCACTGACTGAATGATGAGGGACTGAAACATGTTGTTGTTCCACTGACTGAATGATGAGGGACTGAAACATGTTGTTGTTGTTCCACTGACTGAATGATGAGGGACTGAAACATGTTGTTGTTCCTCTGACTGAATGAAACAGTGTGTGTTATTGAACAGGAGTGATGCAGGAAGTCTCACTGTGTGCTGTCATGTCTCTCCAGGCCACCAGGGGGCGGAGGCCGAGCCGACAGGAGGACATTGAGCTGGATGACCTGGGTGTTCCTGCTGAAGAGGAAGGAGCTCAGGGAGCAGAGTAGCAGCTCCAAGGAGCTCCTCTCACACACATGGGTTCATCAGCTCTTATAGCTTTTAACCAACGTTAGAAAATATAGCTTTCACTCTGAAAGTCACCAGCAATGTGTGAGTGCCTCATGTTTCCTGACTTCCTGTCAGCTCCAAGCCCATTGGTTCCCACTGAAGATGAAGATCTTTAAAAAACATCACAAGTTAGTTTGATTTAGAAAAGTCAATGCAGTCGGTGCAGTTTGAAACCAGACACACCAACCCAGGCCGCTCAGGAACTAAGTCGGCCAATTAATGCCATATATTAATGTTCACATATCCTCTAGAAACAGTGTTACAAAACCCAGTGTTTGAGTCTAATGTAGTGATCCCTGAGATAACAGGAGGAACGCGTTACAGCGCCACCTAGTGTTGCATTTGTAGACCTCGATCACAACAAGGTTTTTTAATATTCAATCAACAAATGAAACAAAGTACACTTTTTAAAATGTTACGTTTTTCACAACAATTCATCTGATCAGCGAGATAGGATATTTGATCCCCTCGTGGGTCACATGGGTCATTTCAGCAGCAGGAGCAGATTTAGCTGATCAATATCCAGATAGGAATTGAACAAAAGTAAATAGTCCACACATTTCTTATTTCACAACAACGCTGATGTTTTTTTATTTCAGAAGAATTCAGCTTGATTTTGGTCTGAAGAGATTGTTTGTAAAAAAAAAAGAAGCTTTTTCAGAGAAATCTGATTATATTTGTAATTTGCCTAAATGTATAAGATTTTAACTTTTCTTTAATGTTCTTATTTCACATGTACTGAGCTCAGTTTGGAATCATTTTCAATCATTCAGGATTTTTCTTACGTTATATCATGTTTTATGTTATTTTCTGTATTTTGTAGTAATTGAGCTGTTTTTAAGAACTCCACCTATTGGAGAGCATTCCCAAATCCATAAGATATTAAATATTAACATGTTGTAATTCAAAATGTACATAATTTTGTAGAAGTTTCCTTTTTGAAAGGTCATGTGCTTTGTTATGTGATCAAGATGTGCTTGTTTTTGTATTATTGAGGATTGAACTTATTTCACAAAATGATCAATAATATGTAATCATTACTTTTTGGACTTTTATGAAACATTTTCATTTCTTTAAAATTTAACTTTTTTCAAAGAACTCAGAATATTTTTGTGATTTAGGATTTTCCCAAATTCAGGAGACTAATTATTTCGAACTTAAAATGTTATCATTGTCCGTAAACAAGTGTTGTGATTTTGGAACCGAGAAATGTTTTTGCTTCATAAGAATTTTGAGTCATTTTGTTGTTTTTTGCATTTCTGAAGAATTTAGCTTTCGCCTATTAAGGTTTTTAGATGTGGCTTTTTTTAACAAATGTTGTATTTGAAGATTGTTCATGATTTTGCTTAAATCTTGCATCACAAATTCTTCTTGATTTTATCATGAAGAGTTTTGACCAATTTGGTTTCCATGAGATTACGATGAAGCAAATCGTCTTGAATTCTGAACACAGCAGAACCCTCCAGAAATCATGAGATGTTCAACATCACTGTAATAAATGCTGTCATTTGCTATGTACCAAAAAAATAATAAAACTTCTTTAAAATCCATGAAAGTCTGAGAGTGAGCTGATTTCAAAAGTGTTTCTCCTGGTTGGAACATGATGTGTTTGCTTTGTTTCTGTGTTAGAGCTAAACCTCAAGGCTTTAGTTACAACCATATAGTCTCTGGTTATAACCGGTTATAACACATGATTTAATGATGTAATAATTAATAATAATTAATTAATAAATAATAATAATTAAGTAATTATTAATAATAATAATAATGTTTGAACGACATTAAAGAAAATATGTTTTAATATTTCAGCTCCAAAGACAAAGCAGTACTCGACAGAAACACACAGGGGCGCTGTCGATTTATTTTCTTTTTTGTACAGTTAATTTCAGAGGTGTAAAGTAACTAAGTACATTTACTCAAGTACTTTACTTAAGTACAATGCTGAGTTACTTGTACTTTAATTGTATGCTACTTTTTACTTCTACTCCACTACAGTTCAGAAGTAAACGGTGTACTTTTACAAACAAAAACGAATAGTAGGCTACTCACAAAACACAGAGAAAGAAACACAAGAAGAAGAAGGCTCAAACTGACCACAAAGTGTCACCAAAAACCACAGATAGACACAAAACTGCTACAAGAAGCTGCCATCTCACCAAGAAAAGGCACTTAATACTACAAATAGAAACACTAAATACTACAAGAGACACTTAATACTACAAATAGAAACACTAAATACTACAAGAGACACTTAATACTACAAATAGAAACACTAAATACTACAAGAGACACTCAATACTACAAATAGACACTTAATGACTACAAACAGACAACAACAAATGCAAGTACACACAAAGAGACACTAAATGACTACAAAGAGACACTAAATGACTACAGAGAGAAACTAAATGACTACAGAGAGACACTAAATGACTACAGAGAGACACTAGATGACTACAAACAGACAAAAACAAATGCAAGTACACACAAAGAGACCCTAATATACTAGAAAGCGACACTAATATAATAGAAAGAGACACTAAATTACTACAAAAAGACACACATTTACTTAAAACAGACAAAAAAACAAATGCAAGTACACACAAAGAGACTCTAAATCACTATTAATAATGACATTTTATTTAAACGATGTCTTAGTTTCGACCATATTTCGCCACTGTAGGTAAACTGCGCCGTGTCCGACAGCCCGTGAACGCACCGCCGCGGAACTACTTCCGGTGAGTGGAGCTCAGTCAGCTGTCACTGGATCTGAAGCACAGAAACAAACAGGACGTGAAATGTCGAGTTTTAACGAAAAGTTCAGTTCCTACACGATGAGCCAACTCAACGAAGTCCTGGAGGACGACGAGAAGCTCAGCGACATGGTGCAGGACATGGAGGAGGTTCGTGTTTCATCTCTCTTTGTTGGGACACACACACACACACACACACACACACACACACACACACACACACACACACACACACACACACACACACACACACACACGCAAACACACATACACACATACACACACGGAAATGGCTGCTTCGGTTTACATTGAGGGTGAGATTAACTGAGAGGATGTGTGTGATGAGAGAAATGTAACATGTGTGAGACGTCGTTAACCTTGGGACCATACAAAGACACACTATGAGGAGACACTACATTACTATAAAAGAGACAGAAATTGAATACCAAGAGACAAAACCAGAGACTAATAATCACAAATCTGCTACAAGAAGGTGTACAATGACCACAAATAGAGACAACACGATTCAAACAGTCACTAAATACGACAAAGAAACACTAAATTACAAAAATACACTAAATACTACCAACACTAACCACTACAGAGAGACACTAGATGACTACATATAGACACGTACTACTACAAAAAGACACAAAATTACTCTAAAAAGACAATCATTTACTACAAACAGTCAAAAACGAATACAAATAATCACAAAATCACAGATAAATAAACTCAAGAAAGCTCAAACTGTGTCACTAAATTACTAAAACGATATTCAAAATGATTACAAAGAGACAGAAATGACACACGATGACACAGGATGTCACAAAGACACCCTCAATGACTACAAAGCTTGTTTTTATTCAGTATTTCTGTCTTTAGAAAACTGCTTTTTAAATGGCTTTAGGAATGCTGGGTCATTTTGAGAAAGTCTTGACATTGTAAGCTTTGGCCTAAATTCAACCTCACGATAAACTCAAATGAAGACTGTCGAGCGATACCGAGGAAAACATAACTTAACGCTGTTATCTGTGAATATGAATTATTAACCAGCTCAATGACAACAGGAATCCCAAGTATTACTCCTGTGTTTATAACTACAGTGATGTTAGTCTCATCCATTGCGTTCAAACAAAAGGATTGCACAGTTGTATTATGTATTTATTTTTGAGCCCACAGACTGATGGAGCATTGTTTTATCATCACTGTTCAAGCAAAATGATTTTTTTTATTATTTTGAAAGGAATGCTCACGTTCATATTGATGTATTTTAATAAATGTTAACTCGGCCCATTAAGTGACTATTTGTGTTAGGGGGGCCGGACTTTTTTTTTCTCCAAAGTGGGGGCCTGACAGCAAAAGTTTGAGAACCACTGCCCTAACCCGTGATGTTGTTCGTGTTTGATCCCTCTTTCATTTAAAAACCAAGTTATGTTTTAAGCTTGAAAGCTGTAGGCCTATAGCTGTCAACGGTTCAAACTGTGATCACCAGTTCAATACATTTGACAAATTCGACTTGGTTTCGATGCTTATTTCAACATGTATTTATTTATTTTTCAAAATTATTATTTATTTTTTCTTTTTGTAAACATTTCCCGCCCAAAAATGTTTTTTATAGGATATGTACATTTCGGTTAACCGTTTTTTTTTTGGGGGTCGAATACACATTTGTTTTCAAATTCCCATCCCTAATTTAAACCTTTATTAACTAACAGTATAGTAACTAGGAGTAATCAGTCTTTAAAGCAGTTTAACAGCACCTCTATTCCACATAACACTTGTTTACTTATTCATCTTTCTACTTTTGTGTCCAATGAAATAGGTCCGTACCTCCATATATCTGAGGCAGTTTGCTACATGAATTGACATTTTAATGGCCTTCCTCAAGTAGACCAGGGACTTTCCACTGAATGTGTCCCCGCTGCCCCACTTTGCACTCTATCTCAACTCCCTCCTTGTCCTGATAAGCTACTGATAAGCTTCAGTGTTTTCAGAGTCTCAGCCATCGTTCTGTTAAAGGGTTTAATATTAGTCATATCGAGAGGAAATGCTATCGTGTGTGCAAACTAGGGATAGGAATTCATGTTTATTCAAATATTTGACCCCCAAAAAACGGCTAACCGAAATGTACATACCCTATAAAAATAAATAATTATAATTATTAATAAATAAATAAATACATGTTAAGTATAGAAACCAAGTCGAATTTGTCAAATGTATTGAACTGGTGATCACAGTTTGAACAGTTGACAGCTATAGGCCTACAGCTTCCATGCTTAAAACATAACTTGTTTTTTAATTTAAAGAGGGATCATACACGAACGTAACCCGTGACAACAGAGATCAACAACCTATAACAGGGCCTGTACACAGAATGCAGCTGTTCAATACTCATTCTTGTTTAAGAATATGAGCATGTCTACTCAGGGGAGAGGCGATTCACAATCAGGCCAGCTGTAGAGAAGACCCTCTCAGCTAGAATGTGGGCATAAGATGAGGTTTGAGTCTGCGTGGTCTGTGTGTAGGGAGGGGCAGCAGCCATATCATTAGAACGAGCTAGATCTGATGGATTTGGACATAAACGCGAGTGAAGTATAACCGGACGCGAGAGAGAGAGAGAGACCAGCTGCAGCTCTGCCCGCTGTGAGGGACCGGTGAGCGGAGCAAAACACACCTTTAGACCTGACACACTTAGCTATGGCACTGTCGCATACATTGAATTATTCCATACCTGAATCATTTTGAATATTCGATTAATCGTTCCCCTCCCTAGTGCAAACATCCCTGAAGAGTCGAGCAACCTACAAAGAGACACTAAGGACTACAAAGAGACACTCTCAGGACACACACACTTTCTCTTGCCTCTTGTCACTCTAGGAGTTTAAGTTAAGTGATAAAAGCCTCGTCTTTAAACAATGAGCAGCTTGAATCTGAGCTCCAGATCCATTCCCCTCCAAGAGAAGAATGACGTTGGTTATTATTAGCTTTGTAATGCGTGTTGCTGCTGTGAGTCGGCCTTTGTGTTGTCAGGTGTGTTTCTGATCCACACCCTCTCATCGTCTCCATGTGTCAGTTCCCCTCTCAGAGAGACTTGTTTACTGCAATGACGCTGCAGTTGTTGATTTGAAAGTCAGTCATAAGGATGGAAGACATTCAGACGAGTTGAGACGCGCATGAGGAATCATTTCTCTGTAATCCACTGGAACAAAGGCAGTGGGCGTCAGAAAGCATCGAGTGTAACTGGAGAGTGATGGGAACCTCTGACTATAGCTGAAGTAAATTAACACATATTATTATTAACACATATTAACTATATAACTGTATTATATTAACACATATGATTATATAGCTGTAGTATATTAACTATATAGCTGTAGTATATTAACTATATAGCTGTAGTATATTAACTATATAGCTGCAGTATATTAACTATATAGCTGTAGTATATTAACTATATAGCTGTAGTATATTAACTATATAGCTGAAGTATATTAACTATATAGCTGTAGTATATTAACTATATAGCTGTAGTATATTAACTATATAGCTGTAGTATATTAACACATTTGCTGAATGTGAAAACACTCAGTCTGTGCCCACTGTGCGACTGTGAAGGATGAACAACCTGTGGCCGCCGAGCCAGTCATGTTGATGTCAGTTTTACATTCTGAGGCCGCCATGCCTATGTTTTTGTTTTCACTGCTAGTTTATGCTTATGTTCAATTAGTGCATTCAAAAATAAATAAAATCATTAATGAAGTTTCAGCTCAGACCCCACGCTTAATAAGTCTCCCCCTGGCCCACCTACTTTTCTCCAGGCCCACCCACACAATAATTCCTGGCTACGCCACTGAGCTGAAGTATATCAACACATGTCAACACTTCTGACTATATAGCCGTAGTATATTAACGCATACTAAAGGTCTCCTATCATGCAAAATGCACTTTTTGATGTCTTCTCTACATAAAGATGTGTCCCCGGTGTGTCAGGGAACTCACAAAGGGTCAGGAAATAAAACCCTCTCTCTTTTCTTCCGTACCCAAATCTTTAAAAACGGGGGAACAACGGAGCTGATCCAGATTTGCGTCCGATATGACGTAATATCTGAAATGTGGGCGGGCTTTACACCCACAGGCCTATCAGAAAGTTGCTATCAGAAACAATGAGACGTGTTCTGGAAGTAATATGTTCTTTGTTTACATTAGCATCGCTAACACTCAGAGCTAACCTGTAGTGGAGAGAGTATGTGTGAAGAAGCAGGAATTAAAAAGGAACCCACCTTAGCCACTTAGTCCCCAGTACTTATTCCTCCTGAACTCTTTAGTTCCTGGAACTATCTAGTAGATCGCGTTCTCACCGGAAGTCCCTGAGGGAAGATTAGTCAAATGAAGCCGCTGACGTCACTTCTTCTTCTTCTGCTTTGGGTTTACTGGCAGGCCGCAAACAACTTCACGGCGTATAGCCTACTGCCGCCCGAAGTCCCCGGCTGGAAGTCCCCGGAGTTAGGGACTGGCTTCAGTAGAAGCTGCTGGGTAGCGTCTTCCGAGTAAATCGCACCGACACTTCCTCATCATTCCACCGCTCCCATGTGTTTTCTTTTGTGTTGTCATTAGTTAGTCTAAAATAGCATAATAGGAAACCTTTCACACTTCTGTTTTTTTTATAATAATAACAAATGCGCACTTAAAGGGACAGTACATTTTGTCTAGAGCGCGATTGTTTTAAATACAAATTGTGAATCAACCAAATAAATATCCACACGCAGTCAAAAAACAAACACAAAAACATTTGACTCGACAATAAATACAGCTTTTATTGCACATCATAAAAGCATTGCAACATATTGTAAGCATCCATTAAAAAAGAGAATTACATAATATAATGTGAGCGTAGGAACCTTCCTTGGTGTTGCCTCAGTGAAATACTGTGATAATAATAAATAAATATATAAATAATCTGCCTTCACACTAAGCGTGGCCATCATCCCATGCAGATTATCTCCAAATAGCATTAATCTTCCCACTAGTTTACCCTAAATACCACCAAATATACATATCTATAGTGTGAATGTATTATTTAGCTTGAGAAATTATGTATATTTGGGTAAAATGTGACGTGTTAGAGTCGAATGAATGATTTGCTGTAGGCTATAATCTTGCAATTTTGCAAAACAAACACTGAAGGAAGCATGTTTCGCCTTTTTTGAATAATGCAAATGCTTCTGTCGTGAATTTGTTTGGGTTGGTGCATCCCCTTTTTCCTTTTAAATGTACCTTAAATGTGTCGAACCTTCAGACGAAATGCATCACTGCAATCTGCTGTAAAATAAAGGCAACTTGCGTGTCTTTAAAATACACAGTGCGATATATTCAATGAGTCTTTTCTAAATCATTTTGATAATCTTCTAGGACTACAGAAGTCATGGAGGCCGTTGCACGTCATTACACCGAACACGTAAACACTCCTCTAAGTTAGTTTCTGTTCTGCTTGAGAGCAAGTCCCTGCCTCCTGCAGACTGTTCAAACAAACGCTTCAACTCCTTCCATCTAGAATCTGTGTGTTTGAATATGGATCTGAAGTTGGCGTGACGTTGAAGTCGTGCTGCTGGACTCGGCTGTAGTTCCTAAATTAAAGCATTACGTTAGTATTTAGCTTCTGGACATTAGATGTATGATTCGAACATTATAAAAGTCTGTTAGACATGTGGAGATTATCCGGCTGAACAAAATGTGCATTTATCAAACAGGTTATTTTTATTTTTTGTAAACAAACAGCCAGACAGACAGCACAATAGCAGTTAGCAGACAAGTAGGGTGACAACATTATGATTCAAGTCCGACAGGACAAACAAACAACAAAATCAAGATCTAAAGGCTCTGAGTCTAAGTCCATTATTAATAACATAATGCAAAAGTAGAAATCAAACAATGTGTATAAATGGAACAAAAAGACCAAATACATCAAATAAAAACATAGCACTTGTTGGTCAGTCAGCCGCCCACTAATCACAGTTTAACACCGCAGGCCCACCACCCTATTGTACAGAGACATCCGGCATGTCCAGCTCCCGTATATACTTGTAGAAGGGGTTCCACATCTTGTGGAATCTCCCCAGGGAGCCCCTCAGTATGCACCTTATTTTCTCGAGTTTGGCTGAATTTAGGACTTCTTTTAACCACGAGGTGTGTGAAGGGGATATTGGAGACTTCCACATGAGCAATATCAGGTGTCTGGCTAGTAGAGTAACAAAGGCTATGTAGGCTGTCTCCAGAGAAGAGGGTGGCCATGTGGGTGGGGTTACACCAAACAGTGCGGTCATAGCATAAGGAGCAATCGGTTTCCAGTAGAATTCTAAGTATGCTGGACTAGGGCTGAACGATATATCGTGTCATTTTTTTTTTAGGACGTGCGATATGAAGTAGGTAAATTAACTCAAACACGTCATGTTACAATTATTTTGCTGCTTGCTAAAAAAGGAAAACTTGCGCTCCTCTCATGTCAGGGGTACTTGAGTGAGTGACATGCAGGCTCTGCATGCACAGCAAACCACCAATCACAATCATTCTTGATTAGATCACAGCAGGCCCCGCCCCGCTAGTTTGCAGACCATCAAGTAAAACATGAGCGAGGGACAGGAGGACAAAACCGGCGAGAATGAAGATTTACTTCCAAAAAGAAAAGCAACGTCTGCCATCTGGAAGTATTTTGGATACAAACAGGTTCTTCTCTTCTTCATTCACAGATGAACCCCCTTATTTGAGGGTAAGCAACCTGCATTATCATGACATGTTAGATCATGACTTAACGTATGATGAGTCTACCAGTTAAGATCCAGACGTCCGTGACTAAAATCCTTCATCCGGTTAAATATAGTTAAAGAAAACGCAATATATATCGCAATATCGTGCAGCCCTATGCTGGACATTGGAACAGTCCTTCGGCGGCACTCAATGACGTAGTATGCTTGAAATAGTGGCTCTGGAGCAGCCTTCCTCTACATTGTGAAACACCCAGGAAGTGGTCACCACCTTTAGCTTAGCGGTGGTGACGTGAAGTCATGTGACCGTGCTGTAGTTCCTTTATAGCCCAACATTAGCCACCTTTAGCTTAGCGGTGGTGACGTGAAGTCATGTGACCGTGCTGGAGTTCCTTTATAGCCCAACATTAGCCACCTTTAGCTTAGCGGTGGTGACGTGAAGTCATGTGACCGTGGTGTAGTTCCTTTATAGCCCAACATTAGCCACCTTTAGCTTAGCGGTGGTGACGTGAAGTCATGTGACCGTGCTGTAGTTCCTTTATAGCCCAACATTAGCTGCCTTTAGCTTAGCGGTGGTGACGTGAAGTCATGTGACCGTGCTGTAGTTCCTTTATAGCCCAACATTAGCCACCTTTAGCTTAGCGGTGGTGACGTGAAGTCATGTGACCGTGGTGTAGTTCCTTTATAGCCCAACATTAGCCACCTTTAGCTTAGCGGTGGTGACGTGAAGTCATGTGACCGTGCTGTAGTTCCTTTATAGCCCAACATTAGCCACCTTTAGCTTAGCGGTGGTGACGTGAAGTCATGTGACCGTGCTGTAGTTCCTGTATAGCCCAACATTAGCCTCCTTTAGCTTAGCGGTGGTGACGTGAAGTCATGTGACCGTGCTGGAGTTCCTTTATAGCCCAACATTAGCCTCCTTTAGCTTAGCGGTGGTGACGTGAAGTCATGTGACCGTGCTGTAGTTCCTTTATAGCCCAACATTAGCCACCTTTAGCTTAGCGGTGGTGACGTGAAGTCATGTGACCGTGCTGGAGTTCCTTTATAGCCCAACATTAGCCTCCTTTAGCTTAGCGGTGGTGACGTGAAGTCATGTGACCGTGCTGTAGTTCCTTTATAGCCCAACATTAGCCACCGTTAGCTTAGCGGTGGTGACGTGAAGTCATGTGACTGTGCTGTTGTTCCTTTATAGCCCAACATTAGCCTCCTTTAGCTTAGCGGTGGTGACGTGAAGTCATGTGACCGTGCTGTTGTTCCTTTATAGCCCAACATTAGCCTCCTTCAGCTTAGCGGTGGTGACGTGAAGTCATGTGACCGTGCTGTTGTTCCTTTATAGCCCAACATTAGCCTCCTTTAGCTTAGCGGTGGTGAAGTCATGTGACCGTGCTGTTGTTCCTTTATAACCCCACATTAGCCTCCTTTAGCTTAGCGGTGGTGAAGTCATGTGACCGTGCTGTAGTTCCTTTATAGCCCAACATTAGCCTCCTTTAGCTCAGCGGTGGCTACGTCAAATCTCACTTCCGGGTTTTAGGACTCGTCACTGCACCACTCTTAAGTTTTCCAGTCCTTTAAGCTTTTTATTATACTTTACATTTCCTAGCGAGTTAAGATCAAACTGAGCAACGTCTCTCACATTTAGCTTATCGTCCTGAGGCCTGAAATCTAATCTAAGCTCAAGATCAGCTCCATCCGTTTATAATAAAACAGATTTATAACATATTGGTGCCATGGCTGTTTATTTGTGGTACATTCAAACATGTATAAACGTTCCTTATGATTTACAATCCCACTGCAGGTGATGGATTACCGAGGCTGATACTTTTACAGATATATCAGCTTGTATTTTTTTAAAGAAACGCATAACATGAACAACTATTCTCTATCTGGATCCCTTAGATTTGTGACGTAGACGCATAATGAGGATATTTTGCAGTATAAATCAATATCAGTGATCTCTGGGGAAAGAAGTATGTGATGGAGACGGTTTCTAAATAACTTCAAACCCAGCTTAGCATGCCAACAAAAAAACAATAAGGACATATCTATAATAAGCTATTGTCCGCTAATATGGGTCTAGCTTTAATAATAATATTTCAGTACTTTTCGAATAGAAAATTGAGTTTTAGGAGATCAAAATAATTAACAATTGTTGGTCAGTTCCCAGATAAAGTGTAAGGATATTTGTTAAGATTTATTTTAGGGCTTTAGAGACTAGACTAGAGACTACCCAGACTAAATGTGCTGCTATTTATGTATTTATTTTTGCCTTATTTTCTGGTTTATTATACATTTGAGTCTTTTTTCCAGCCATCCTAGATCAGGGTCTCAGCTATAAATAAATATATTTTAATGTACACAATGCTTTTTGGAAATTAGGTTATTAATGGTAAGAGTCATGTTGTGCGTTTATGTCGTACCGGAGAGGCTTGATTGGCTCAAACAATTAAGCGACCAATCGGAACAATTTTGAATATTGAATTCAAACAAGAACAATAAAAGATAAACATCACATTTTTAAAACAAATGAAAGAGTGGCATATTATGTATTGGTAGAGTAGAAGTGTGAAGTAGCATACATTGGAAATACTCAAGTACCTCCAAATTGTACTTGTATCAACGTTTTTTAAGTAAGTTATGTAGCATTAAATGGAAATACTCTAAGTACAAGTACCTCAAAATTGTTATTAAAAAATAGGTCTTGAGTGAGATTACTTTATTACATTTTACAACTGGGTATTTGTACTTTCACCAGAGGTCAGGTTTACGTAGTTAGACATCAACAATTACAAGTATGAGTAACATAAAATGGAAATACTCAGTTAAGGTACCTCAAAAATGTGCTTCAGTGAATATCCTTCATTACATTTCACAACTGGTTTTTAGTACTTTTACCAAATTATTAGAACATATTTCCAACAAAAAGCCAGTTTTAGTTACATCAAAGTTTTTTAAATAAGTTATGTAGCATTATATGGAAATACTCAAGTACAAGTACCTCAAAATTGTTATTAAAAATAGGTCTTGAGTGAGAGTACTTTATTACATTTAAAAACTGGGTATTTGTACTTTTTATCAAAGTAAAGGGTCAGAATGCTCCTTCCACCATACGTCAGGTTTAACTTAAACATCAATGATTTCTTGCAAGTAGCATAAAATGGAAATACTCGGTTAAGGTCCCGCAAAAATGTGCTTGAGTACAGTACTTGAGTGAATGTACTTTATTACATTTCACAACTGGGTATTAGTACTTTCAAAGTAAAGGGTCTGAATACTCCTTCCACCAGACATCCGGTTTACGTTGGGAGACGTCAACGTTTTTTGAGTAAGTTATGTAGCACAATATGGAAAATACTCACTTAAAGTGCATCCAAAAAGTACAGCACTTGAGTGAATGGGTATTAGTACTTTTACCAAAGTAAAAGATCTGAATACTTCTTCTATTCGAACGTCAGGTTTACGTACATAGACGTCAATGTTTTTAGCGCAAATTTAGAGTTGTATAAAATGGAAATACTCAGTTCAAGTGCCTCCAAATTGTACTTAACTACAGTGCTTGAGTGAATGTACCATCTTACTGTTCGTTATTAGCTCTCCAGCATCCAGCTCTGTGGTCCATCCAGCTCTTAACCTACATTTCCTGAGATTATTTCAGCCTTTTAATGGATTAGTCGAGCAGTTCCCCGGTAAACATTATGTGTCGGTTTGACAGAACAGGCCTGCAGTTATGGATGCTATTTAAAGGTCTGTGTCTTCAGCCTGGATGAAAGAAGGGAGGCTGCTGTCCTCAGGATGTGATGGTGCAAGGAGCAGTAATAGACATCTTTAGCTGCTTTTCCTGCCTAAAATGTTGTTTTCCCTCAGTCTAACCGCCAAACAAGGCCTGGCTCTTTCACTTTTAGAGACTATTCCATAACAAGTGGGAGTGTATTTTTAGAGTTTCCCTGGCTGAGAATATAACATGTTGGTTGGATGTGTGAAATGAGTAATTTAAGAAATAACAGGAGATCTTTTTGTTCAAGAAATATGGTCCTCAAGTTGCAGGTTTTGATGCTTCTTCTTGTCATAAACTGCTTAATAGCCCAACTTTAGCCTCCTTTAGCTTAGCGGTGGTGACGTGAAGTCATGTGACCGTGCTGTAGTGCCTTTATAGCCCAACATTAGCCTCCTTTAGCTTAGCGGTGGTGACGTGAAGTCATGTGACCGTGCTGTAGTTCCTTTATAGCCCAACATTAGCCTCCTTTAGCTTAGCGGTGGTGACGTGAAGTCATGTGACCGTGCTGTAGTTCCTTTATATCCTAACGTTAGCTTTTTACTTCAGAAAGCATAAAGTGGTGCGAACATGTGGAGATTATCCTGCTGAACTAAAAGTGTAAATATCGTAAACGTTTGTTTCTGCAATAATCCAAACCCCAATGGATAGGTAGAAGCATTGAACTGAAGTGTTCTTCCTGTAGAAAAAGCTGCAGATTGTGAAACAGATCTGTGACACATTTCTTATGATCTGTCTTTCTAAATATGGGAAGAGACTTGTGGGGGTTGTGTGGAAACTGGCCCGTTTGGTGTTCTGATTCATAGCCGATATTCACTTCTTTTGCATACTGCACTATACTCTTGCTGTTACAATACCGCAAATGTCCCCGTTGCGGGATAAAGGAATTCTGATGAATATAATTCTGACATGTTCTTTTTTTTTGTTGTATTTTCCAGATGCAGGGGGTGCAGCAGAGCAAGGAGACGACGCTGGTGAGCAACCGGACCCTCGCTGAGCAGAACCTGGACCTGCAGCCCCGCCTGGAGCAGAGGAAGGAGACGCTGACCCAGAGATACGCCCGCCTGCAGGAGAACTTCGAGTCCTTCCAGCTGCGCAAATCCACCCTCGGTACGACACAGTGCACGAAACTCACCAGAAAGATGTTTTTTATTTAAGTCAAAGTCAACTTTATTGTCAATCTTTCAGTTTGTGTGTACAGACAGAGAGATCGAAATAGTTACAGTTAAGTAACTTTAAAATAAGAAATGAATTAAAATGAACAAATACATATTTGAATTATATTACATTATTGCCTCTGCATTGGATTATTATCGGATAGGGTAACAACATCATAATTAACAACGTCTGAACAGAAGTCTAGTGCAAATCATAATTGCAAGTCTCTTCAGTGTCACAAAATGAGATGCATTGTGGGACATGTAGTTTATGGGCAACGTGCTTCTGTAAAGCGGCATGTAACAAACACTTTTTTTGCTTGCAATCAAACCATTAACAGTATCAGAAGAAATAGTATACATACTTTAGATTATTTGTGACATCTCAAATACAAGAATTAAGCATGGTGTGCACAGAAGGTTCTGGATCAGTGAAGGAACCTGGGATATGATATGCATTAGAACCTCCAGTCTGAATATAATACATATTATAATAATAATAATAATATGGAGACTTGGCTGCAGTTATGAGCTTTCAGTTTGACAGTGAACTCCTCATGCTGTCAGTCGTCATCAGAGGACATGTTATGTAATGTTTCTTTTTTTCCACATGAAGAAGAACAGACTGAGGAAACCAGTTTGTCCACTTCTCATGTTTCCCATCAGCCCTTTGTCATGTTGCTGCAGGATCTCTGACGTACAGTAACACCTTCACAGTGCTACACTGTGTGAGGAAGAGGGAGGGACATCGCTTGTGACTTTGTTGACGCAGTGGTTGCCGAACAGCTTCTCAAAATAGTGTGCCAGCCGCTCACTCTGCTGATAGAAACAGTGATTCTGTCTGAAAGTCTGGAGCCACAGTCCGGAGAGGACTCTTTAAAGTAGAGACACTACACACTGATATACACCTGAACATCAGCAGGAGAGGACTCTTTAAAGTAGAGACACTACATACTGATATACACCTGAACATCAGCAGGAGAGGACTCTTTAAAGTAGAGACACTACATGCTGATATACACCTGAACATCAGCAGGAGAGGACTCTTTAAAGTAGAGACACTACATACTGATATACACCTGAACATCAGCAGGAGAGGACTCTTTAAAGTAGAGACACTACATACTGATATACACCTGAACATCAGCAGGAGAGGACTCTTTAAAGTAGAGACACTACATACTGATATACACCTGAACATCAGCAGGAGAGGACTCTTTAAAGTAGAGACACTACATACTGATATACACCTGAAAATCAGCAGGAGAGGACTCTTTAAAGTAGAGACACTACATACTGATATACACCTGAACATCAGCAGGAGAGGACTCTTTAAAGTAGAGACACTACATACTGATATGCACCTGAACATCAGCAGGAGAGGACTCTTTAAAGTAGAGACACTACATACTGATATGCACCTGAACATCAGCAGGAGAGGACTCTTTAAAGTAGAGACACTACATACTGATATACACCTGAACATCAGCAGGAGAGGACTCTTTAAAGTAGAGACACTACATACTGATATACACCTGAACATCAGCAGGAGAGGACTCTTTAAAGTAGAGACACTACATACTGATATGCACCTGAACATCAGCAGGAGAGGACTCTTTAAAGTAGAGACACTACATACTGATATACACCTGAACATCAGCAGGAGAGGACTCTTTAAAGTAATAATAATAATAATAATAATAGATTTAATTTGTTAGCGCTTTTACAGGTGCTCAAAGACGCTTTACAGATAATAGTGAAGAAAAAAAGAAAAGGGAAAAAATACTGATACTGATATACACCTGAACATCAGCAGGAAAGGACTCTTTAAAGTAGAGACACTACATACTGATATACACCTGAACATCAGCAGGAAAGGACTCTTTAAAGTAGAGACACTACATACTGATATACACCTGAACATCAGCAGGAGAGGACTATTTAAAGTACAGACAGCATATGATCTCTTTAATTAACCATGGAGCTATACATTCCTAAATGGCAGTTTTGTGCTTTTTGAGTGAAAGATATAATTAAATTACATTTTAACTGCTAAATGTAAGAAAGAAACCTCTGTCTGTTTTTGATTCAGTGTAATTTCCACTAGTACAATTTGGGAAACCAACATGACGTCTTCTGACAAAAATCTTATTACCAGTAAATTCCCCAATTTAGGAGAAGTCTCGGTTAGATCAATTGTTGTTTGGAAACCCTCAAAAGCCGATTCTTTGCTTACTATCAGACCCACCCATTGCAGAAGTGACATAACAAGTTGCATAATATCCCGTAGCTCACATTGAACAAGGAAGGAGTCGACGCTGCTCTTTATCCTCACTGCTTCTGACAATGGCTCCCCCTCCCTCCTCATCCTCCTGGACCTCACTGCAGCTTTTGACACTGTTGATCACACCATCCTCCTCAATCGTCTCCACTCCACCATCGGACTCTGTGAAACCTCCCTGGACTGGTTCCGGTCCTACCTGACCGGAAGGACTGAGTGCGTCTCCATGGGAGGTGCTCATTCCCCCACCCAACCCGTCACTTGTGGTGTACCCCAAGGATCCGTGCTTGGCCCCACCCTATTCACCTTGTATATGCTCCCCCTCGGCCGTGTCATCAGCAGGCATGGACTATCATTCCATTGCTATGCTGATGACACACAGCTCTACATAAAAATGGACCCCCCCTGTCCCCCCCGCTCTGCAGTCCCACTGTCATCCCCGTCACCATCACCTTCATCCACAATCACCATCTGCCTGGAGGAGATAAAGGCGTGGATGAAACAAAACTTTCTACAACTCAACAGCTCCAAAACCGAGGCCATTCTCATCGGCACCCCACACCAAGTTAAATCATCCCCCATAACAAGCATCACCTTCTCCTACCAGGACCTTCCCCCTCTCATCCGTTGTCACCAACCTGGGCGTCAAAATGGACCCCTGCCTCAACTATGAGACCCACATCAAACACCTCTGCAAAACATCCTTCTTCCACCTTAGAAATATAGCTAAACTCCGCCCCGCCCTCACTCTTCCTGACGCCGAAAAGTTGGTCCACGCCTTTGTCTCCTCCAGGTTGGACTACTGTAATGCACTTCTCGTCGGGATCCCTAGCAAGAGCCTTCAAAAGCTCCAATACGTACAGAACAGCGCTGCTAGGATCCTGACGAGAGTGCGCAAATACGAGCACATCACCCCCATTCTCAAATCACTGCACTGGCTTCCCATCACCTCCCGGACAGAATTCAAAATCACCCTGTTAACACACCAGTGTATCCACGGAAATGCCCCCCCCTACCTCGAGGAATTGATTGAACCACAAACCGCCACCCGCAGCCTCCGCTCGGGAAATACTAACAAGCTGAAGGAACGGCACACCAACCTCCGCACTATGGGAGATCGAGCTTTCTGTGCAGCTGCCCCCCGGCTGTGGAACTCACTCCCAGACCATCTCAGAGCTCCTCAACCTGTGAACACTTTTAAGAGAGCACTAAAAACCTACCATTTTAACAAAGCATTTGGTTAGCTTTTTAAGCCGGTTTTAATAACCCTGCCTCTCCTTTTTAAAACGTGTTTTTAAACTTGTTTTTTAACCTGTTTATACATTTTGACTCTTGCAAATGGTTTTCTTTATCTTTTTTTATTATGTACTGTAGCACTTTCAGGTTTGTTTCAAATGTAAAGTGCAATACAAATAAAATGTATTATTATTATTATTATTATTATGCCGCCGTGAAGTTAATGATTAGTGTTTCACCTCGTTGATGCACAGGCTGGTGAGGATCTGAAGGAGTCTGACTTGACGTTAAGCATTACAGTAGACAGTTTAAAAGCGTGTTACAAAGCTGCAGCTGGTGATTAAAACCATGTCTTACTGCAAAGGTGCTGCTGCATTTAAAGTATGGACTAACAGCCGTGGAAGAAGATATTTTCTCGAAGTAAAAGAGGCATTGCTTCAGTGTAAAAATACTCTATGGAAAGTCCTGCATTTCAAGTCGTACTCAAGTGAAAATACCAACGTGAGCATCAAAATATACCTAAATTACAAACAAGTAAAAGTACTCATTATGTAGCGTGGCCCATTTCAGAATCGTGTGTGGGCGATCAACTCCACCTGAAGACAGGGATTTTAGCCTCTGCAGACCATTAACATGCACTAAAACATAAAGAACACATTACAGGAAAGAGAAAACCCAATTAAGTACAATAGGGCCTCTTTAAGGGCTAAAAGGGAAGTGTTTACAAAAGGCCTGACAGAACCACCTTCTCCTGCAAACTTTAAACCCCCCTTCAGTCTGGAAACCTGCAACAGCTTCAGTGTTTTTCATTTTCAACAACGCCGACATACAGAGGTGGGAGAAGTACTCTGATCTTATACTTGAGTAAAAGTAGAAGTACTCAGATCTTGTACTTGAGTAAAAGTAGAAGTACTCTGATCTGGTACTTGAGTAAAAGTAGAAGTACTTAGATCTTGTACTTTAATAAAAGTAGAAGTACTCTGATCTTATACTTGAGTACAAGTAGAAGTACTTAGACCATGTACTTGAGTAAAAGTAGAAGTACTCAGATCTGGTACTTGAGTAAAAGTAGAAGTACTTAGATCTTGTACTTTAATAAAAGTAGAAGTACTCTGATCTTATACTTGAGTACAAGTAGAAGTACTGAGACCATGTACTTGAGTAAAAGTAGAAGTACTCAGATCTTGTACTTGAGTAAAAGTAGAAGTACTCAGATCATGTACTTCAGTAAAAGTAGAAGTACTCATATCATATCTTGTATTTGAGTAAAAGTAGAAGTACTCAGATCTTGTACTTGAGTAAAAGTAGAAGTACTCAGATCTTGTACTTGAGTAAAAGTAATAGTCCCAGAGTGTAGGAATACTCTGTTACAGTAAAAGTCCTGCATTCAAAATGTTCCTCAAGTGAAAGTAGAAAAGTATTCTCATCTAAATATAGTGAAAGACAGTAAAAGTAGTCATTTTGCAGATTGGTCCATTTCAGAATAATAGATATGATATGTTTTATAATGATTGATCATGAAAGTGTTCTCAAAGCTGGTAAAGGTGCAGCTAGTTTGAATGACTTTGTATACTGCAGGGTAGCTGGTGGATTTACTCCAGGTGGAACTAAAGTCTGATTTAACACTTGATTAGATTTCACATCATTCATCCACATCTGTGAAGTAACTAAAGGTGTTAAATACATGTAGTGGAGTAGAAGTACACCATGTACCTCTGAACTGTAGTGGAGTAGAAGTAAACAGTAGCAATAAATTAAAACACTCAAGTAAACTACAAGTACCTCAAAAGTGTACTTGAGTAAATGTACTTAGTTACTTCCCACCTCTGCCCACATACAGCAGCTTCACAGAGGCTCCTTTCTTAACTGTTTCTCTCTTCGGGTGAACTCCCATTCTGCTCTGCCCATAACAAGGGGGACTCTGAGGCGTGTCTTTAGCACAAAGTTGTGATTCTGAGCAGACACAGTGCAGATCATGAGACAGTCATTTAGAGAACGAGTCCACATCGTCCTCTGCTGTAAACCTGAGTAGGAGGGGGGGGGGGATTGGCCTGTTTCCCACCCTTTCTCTGGCTGTTTCACACCAGCTTGACTTTGCAGCACAAAAGCCCACTGTGGGCCGTTCTCAGGGGCAGTGGATGGTGATATTTAAGCCGTTAGAGCCCAAAAGAGAGATCAAGTAATGAGTGCATAGCCCGGAAAGAGTCAGCATTTTTTCTGGCGATTGCATTAACGCTTCAGGCTAGCACAAAATTCAGCATTTTACTACTTTGTGTCCCATGGTCTGGAAGTCAATGGTTTTCTGATCGTTTTTTTTGTCTGAAATAAGGTCTGTGGTTTAAACGAGCCAAGAAGAGACGTTTTGTTCTTCGACATAACATACGTCCTCCACTTGTGAATTTAAAAACAGAGGTTGCTAACAAGTGTCTAAATGAGACGACTAAACGTCATCACGCCCAACATTAGCCTCCTTTAGCTTAGCGGTGGTGACGTGAAGTCATGTGACCGTGCTGTAGTTCCTTTATAGCCCAACATTAGCCACCTTTAGCTTAGCGGTGGTGACGTGAAGTCATGTGACCGTGCTGTAGTTCCTTTATAGCCCAACATTAGCCACCTTTAGCTTAGCGGTGGTGACGTGAAGTCATGTGACCGTGCTGTAGTTCCTTTATAACCCAACATTAGCCACCTTTAGCTTAGCGGTGGTGACGTGAAGTCATGTGACCGTGCTGTAGTTCCTTTATAGCCCAACATTAGCCACCTTTAGCTTAGCGGTGGTGACGTGAAGTCATGTGACCGTGCTGTAGTTCCTTTATAACCCAACATTAGCCTCCTTTAGCTTAGCGGTGGTGACGTGAAGTCATGTGACCGTGCTGTAGTTCCTTTATAACCCAACATTAGCCACCTTTAGCTTAGCGGTGGTGACGTGAAGTCATGTGACCGTGCTGTAGTTCCTTTATAACCCAACATTAGCCTCCTTTAGCTTAGCGGTGGTGACGTGAAGTCATGTGACCGTGCTGTAGTTCCTTTATAGCCCAACATTAGCCACCTTTAGCTTAGCGGTGGTGACGTGAAGTCATGTGACCGTGCTGTAGTTCCTTTATAGCCCAACATTAGCCTCCTTTAGCTTAGCGGTGGTGACGTGAAGTCAGTAACAAAACAAAATCTTATGGTCTTTGGTACCAGGCAGAGGCTCAAATCCAAACCTAATGTAGTAATAACATGTAAGGATGGCACTTTTCTGCATAAAGTTGATAGCTTTAAATATCTTGGTGTATGGCTATACTCTGAACTTTCATTTAAACTACATATAAAACATGTAATACAAAAAGTCAATTACGGAATCTGTGTTTTAACATTACTGTAGCCTCCTTTAGCTTAGTGGTGGTGACTTGAAGTCATGTGACCGTGCTGTAGTTCCTTTATAGCCCAACATTAGCTTTTTACTTCAGAAATCATTAAGTGGTGTTAATATGTGGAGATTATTCTTCTGAACTAAATGAGTAAGTATCATAAACCTTTGTTTGAAATACGTCATCCCTGCACCCTTCATTGGACAGTGAGTAGTTAAACAGCGGAGTTCCTGGAGAACAGTGCAGGGGTGTAACTGAGTGCAAACACAGCAACTACTGTACTGGATCTGGGTCAAACAGATATATTTCTCTGGGCGCCGCCATCCTTCCCCAGCTGCTCCACAACAAGGAAGGAGAGTGCATTGAAGGCGGACACCGGGTAACCTACATTTGATAAAAGCCATCATTGCTGACAACAAACAAAACCACAGACTGCTGCATCAGTGGCATTATTGCCTTTAGGGCTGCACTGTCTGATAAACATAACTAATGGTGATCCTTTTTTACTTTCAATTCTGCTGATGTTCAGGTTCATATCAGTATGTAGTGTCTCTACTTTAAAGAGTCCTCTCCTGCTGATGTTCAGGTGTATATCAGTATGTAGTGTCTCTACTTTAAAGAGTCCTCTCCTGCTGATGTTCAGGTGTATATCAGTATGTAGGGTCTCTACTTTAAAGAGTCCTGTCCTGCTGATGTTCAGGTGTATATCAGTATGTAGGGTCTCTACTTTAAAGAGTCCTCTCCTGCTGATGTTCAGGTTCATATCAGTATGTAGTGTCTCTGCTTTAAAGAGTCCTCTCCTGCTGATGTTCAGGTGTATATCAGTATGTAGTGTCTCTACTTTAAAGAGTCCTCTCCTGCTGATGTTCAGATGTATGTCAGTATGTAGTGTCTCTACTTTAAAGAGTCCTCTCCTGCTGATGTTCAGGTGTATATCAGTATGTAGTGTCTCTACTTTAAAGAGTCCTCTCCTGCTGATGTTCAGGTGTATATCAGTATGTAGTGTCTCTACTTTAAAGAGTCCTGTCCTGCTGATGTTCAGGTGTATATCAGTATGTAGGGTCTCTACTTTAAAGAGTCCTCTCCTGCTGATGTTCAGGTTCATATCAGTATGTAGTGTCTCTGCTTTAAAGAGTCCTCTCCTGCTGATGTTCAGGTGTATATCAGTATGTAGTGTCTCTACTTTAAAGAGTCCTCTCCTGCTGATGTTCAGATGTATGTCAGTATGTAGTGTCTCTACTTTAAAGAGTCCTCTCCTGCTGATGTTCAGGTGTATATCAGTATGTAGTGTCTCTACTTTAAAGAGTCCTCTCCTGCTGATGTTCAGGTGTATATCAGTATGTAATGTCTCTACTTTAAAGAGTCCTCTCCTGCTGATGTTCAGGTGTATATCAGTATGTAGTGTCTCTACTTTAAAGAGTCCTCTCCTGCTGATGTTCAGGTGTATATCAGTATGTAGTGTCTCTACTGGGACATGTCTCCATGCTTTAATGTTCAAAAAGCTCTTTTATATTTCAAATACTGCCTGTGCTGCAGCACCTGTTTTCACCCTCTGTCTGAAACCAGAGCCCAGTATGCTCTGATTGGTTAGCTGGCCGGCTCTGTTGTGGTCGTCATGTGATTAAGTCTTTATCTGAGTTCATACATGATTCATAGTCAGCCTGCATGCTGTAGAATAACATATTAGGTTAGACCGTAGCCTGTCTGTAATTAAATGTGCAGTTTATTGTGTGGAGGCAGGAGGAATGACGGACACATTTCTGTACTTCAGATCAGTAACTAGTGGTGTGTTTGCTGGAGAGCCGCCATGCATAAGCAGAGGTGGGAAGTAGTGGAGTACAAATACTTTGTTACTGTACTTCAGTACATGTTTCTGGTATCAGTACTTTACTCCACTACTTATTTTTCTGACGACTTTTTACTTTAACTTCTTACATTTTGAACACAAATACCTGTACTTTCTACTTCTTACATGTTGAACTCAAATACCTGTACTTTCTACTTCTTACATGTTGAACTCAAATACCTGTACTTTCTACTTCTTACATGTTGAACTCAAATACCTGTACTTTCTACTTCTTACATGTTGAACTCAAATACCTGTACTTTCTACTTCTTACGTGTTGAACTCAAATACCTGTACTTTCTACTTCTTACACTTTGAACCCAAATACCTGTACTTTCTACTTCTTACACTTTGAACCCAAATACCTGTACTTTCTACTTCTTACATGTTAAACCCAAATACCTGTACTTTCTACTTCTTACATTTTGAACTCAAATACCTGTACTTTCTACTTCTTACACTTTGAACCCAAATACCTGTACTTTCTACTTCTTACATGTTAAACCCAAATACCTGTACTTTCTACTTCTTACATTTTGAACACAAATACCTGTACTTTCTACTTCTTACATGTTAAACCCAAATACCTGTACTTTCTACTTCTTACATTTTGAACACAAATACCTGTACTTTCTACTTCTTACATGTTAAACCCAAATACCTGTACTTTCTACTTCTTACATGTTAAACCCAAATACCTGTACTTTCTACTTCTTACACTTTGAACCCAAATACCTGTACTTTCTACTTCTCACATGTTGAACTCAAATACCTGTACTTTCTACTTCTTACATGTTGAACCCAAATACCTGTACTTTCTACTTCTTACATGTTGAACCCAAATACCTGTACTTTCTACTTCTCTCATTTTCCAAACAGGCTGGTTCCTTTAGTCTGAATGTGTGTTTGGTTGCGTGATCATTATTATTTAGAGTCATTGCGTGCCTATTGATTTGAACACGATCCGTGTATCCATCATTTCCTGGTCTTCTCTAAAGAAGAGGGACCAATGGAAACGTTGTCATGTTGCCGTTGGTCACCATGGAAACATTCATTAGCTAACAATGACATTATTGTTCTATTAATATAAAGGGAGGTCAGGTACTCTTTAAAACAGCTGCTAGTTATGGGTACTTTTTAGTGATTTACATTTCAAAGACCATACTTCTTTACGTGAGTAAAGAAGTTTAGTCAGTACTTCTACTTTCACCAGAGTGTCTTTAAACACGTGTATCTGTATTTCTACTTGAGTAAAGGATGTGTGTACTTTTGCCATCTCTGTGCATATGTGCTGTTGAATTTCAGCTCTGTTTAGGAACACACACACACACACACACACACACACACACACACACACTCACACACACACACACACACACACACACACACACACACACACACACACACACACACACACACACACACACACACACCCTCAGTTTCAGTTGACTCTTGGGGAGTTCACAGCAAACACAGAGGCGTTACGTTTGTACAGTGTCAGTCACAGATTTCACATGCCCTGCCTCAGCTTTGTGTGACAGGCTCATTCAAGTATGTTTTTATTAACATGTTTTGCACAAATAATTACAGATTATTTTTGGGCCTGTTTTTGTTGTTGTTGTCAAATTAGCCCCCTGGTTAATTTAGGTACAGTTAATCCACAGTGCGTGTGTGTTGCTCCGTTTGAATAGCAAACAAGCACCTTAGAGAGGTAATGGATGACTGATTTTTGCTTTGGACCCTGAAGGCAGCATCTCCCTGGTTCAATGGGATTTCTCCATTTGATTTTGGATCATTGCAGAAAAGAATCCCTGTGTCAAACAAACGTTTCTGATTCTTACATGTTTTAGTTCAGCAGGATAAACTCCACGTTTAAAAACCACTAAAAATAAATAAAATGTTGGGCTATAAAGGAACTACAGCACGGTCACATGACTTCCCGTCACCACCGCTAAGCTAAAGGAGGCTAATGTTGGGCTATAAAGGAACTACAGCACGGTCACATGACTTCACGTCACCACCGCTAAGCTAAAGGAGGCTAATGTTGGGCTATAAAGGAACTACAGCACGGTTACATGACTTCACGTCACCACCGCTAAGCTAAAGGAGGCTAATGTTGGGCTATAGAGGAACTACATCACGGTCACATGACTTCACGTCACCACCGCTAAGCTAAAGGAGGCTAATGTTGGGCTATAAAGGAACTACAGCACGGTCACATGACTTCCCGTCACCACCGCTAAGCTAAAGGCGGCTAATGTTGGGCTATAAAGGAACTACAGCACGGTCACATGACTTCAGGTCACCACCGCTAAGCTAAAGGAGGCTAATGTTGGGCTATAAAGGAACTACAGCACGGTCACATGACTTCAGGTCACCACCGCTAAGCTAACGGAGGCTAATGTTGGGCTATAAAGGAACTACAGCACGGTCACATGACTTCACGTCACCACCGCTAAGCTAAAGGCGGCTAATGTTGGGCTATAAAGGAACTACAGCACGGTCACATGACTTCAGGTCACCACCGCTAAGCTAAAGGAGGCTAATGTCTGGCTATAAAGGAACTACAGCACGGTCACATGACTTCATGTCACCACCGCTAAGCTAAAGGTGGCTAATGTTGGGCTATAAAGGAACTACAGCACGGTCACATGACTTCAGGTCACCACCGCTAAGCTAAAGGAGGCTAATGTCTGGCTATAAAGGAACTACAGCACGGTCACATGACTTCATGTCACCACCGCTAAGCTAAAGGTGGCTAATGTTGGGCTATAAAGGAACTACAGCACAGTCACATGACTTCACGTCACCACCGCTAAGCTAAAGGTTGCTAATGTTGGGCTATAAAGGAACTACAGCACGGTCACATGACTTCACGTCACCACTGCTAAGCTAAAGGAGGCTAATGTTGGGCTATAAAGGAACTACAGCACGGTCACATGACTTCACGTCACCACCGCTAAGCTAAAGGAGGCTAATTTTGGGCTATAAAGGAACTACAGAACGGTCACATGACTTCAAGTCACCACCGCTAAGCTAAAGGCAGCTAAAGTTGGGTTGAACCACAGCAGGTGCTCCTCAGATGTTCTCATTTAAATGAGTTTAGGAATGTGTCCTTCTTTTTGTGTAATATAATAGAGAATAGAATATGGCCCCTTTTTTAAGGAGCAGATTTAAATCAGTCCAATGTGTGTTTAGGTGGGGTCCTTCAGTATAATAACATTTTATTTCTTTTTATTTCACAGACCACACGTCAGGAAACACCTCCCTGGACATTCTGCTGGCCCTTCTTCAGGCGGAGGGAGCTAAAATAGAGGAGGAGACAGAGGTCAGCGTTATTTCTTTCTCCATGATGACTCCATGTTTCCCTCAGTGACATCAGACAGTCATTTATATACCTGATGTCCTCCCTAAAGAGGAGGCATTATTCAGTCCAACCCTCCTTTTGCAGAGCATGTCGGCAGAAAGACTAAATTAGAGGTCAAAATATTTATTTCTGCAATATCTACCTGTCCTGTTTTTAACCTATTATGCTAATCATTAAAGTGGTTATTAAAAAAATTAGAGATGTTACAAACTACTATTTTAACCAAAAGAATAGATGACATAAGGAAGTTGTATATTATATCCCATACAACAATTCAGGTGTCAGAGCAGCAAAAAGCAATACTGTACAAAGTTAACAAAATAAAATGATAATGCAGACTTGCTTTTGGAGGGTTTGATAACTTCCTGTTTAAGGTTTAATAGCTTCCTATTGGAGGCTTTAATAACTTCCTATTGGAGGGGTTGATAACTTCCTATTTAAGATTTAATAACTTCCTGTTGGAGGGTTTGATAACTTCCTGTTTAAGGTTTAATAGCTTCCTATTGGAGGCTTTAATAACTTCCTATTGGAGGGCTTGATAACTTCCTATTTAAGATTTAATAACTTCCTATTGGAGAGTTTAATAACTTCCTGTTGGAGGCTTTGATAACTTCCTATTGGAGGCTTTAATAACTTCCTATTGGAGGCTTTAATAACTTCCTATTGGAGGCTTTAATAACTTCCTATTGGAGGCTTTAATAACTTCCTATTGGAGGCTTTAATAACTTCCTGTTGGAGGGTTTAATAACTTCCTATTGGAGGCTTTAATAACTTCCTATTGGAGGCTTTAATAACTTCCTGTTGGAGGCTTTAATAACTTCCTGTTGGAGGCTTTAATAACTTCCTATTGGAGGCTTTAATAACTTCCTGTTGGAGGCTTTAATAACTTCCTTTTGGAGGGGTTGATAACTTCCTATTGGAGGCTTTAATAACTTCCTATTGGAGGCTTTAATAACTTCCTGTTGGAGGGTTTAATAACTTCCTATTGGAGGCTTTAATAACTTCCTGTTGGAGGCTTTAATAACTTCCTATTGGAGGCTTTAATAACTTCCTGTTGGAGGGTTTGATAACTTCCTATTGGAGGCTTTAATAACTTCCTGTTGGAGGCTTTAATAACTTCCTGTTGGAGGGTTTAATAACTTCCTGTTGGAGGGTTTGATAACTTCCTATTGGAGGCTTTAATAACTTCCTGTTGGAGGCTTTAATAACTTCCTGTTGGAGGGGTTGATAACTTCCTGTTGGAGGCTTTAATAACTTCCTGTTGGAGGGTTTGATAACTTCCTATTGGAGGCTTTAATAACTTCCTGTTGGAGGCTTTAATAACTTCCTATTGGAGGCTTTAATAACTTCCTGTTGGAGGGTTTGATAACTTCCTGTTGGAGGGTTTGATAACTTCCTATTGGAGGCTTTAATAACTTCCTATCGGAGGGTTTGATAACTTCCTATTGGAGGCTTTAATAACTTCCTGTTGGAGGGTTTAATAACTTCCTATCGGAGGGTTTGATAACTTCCTATTGGAGGCTTTAATAACTTCCTATTGGAGGGTTTAATAACTTCCTATTGGAGGCTTTAATAACTTCCTATTGGAGGCTTTAATAACCCTCCTGTTGGAGGCTTTAATAACTTCCTGTTGGAGGGTTTGATAACTTCCTATTGGAGGCTTTAATAACTTCCTGTTGGAGGCTTTAATAACTTCCTGTTGGAGGCTTTAATAACTTCCTGTTGGAGGGTTTGATAACTTCCTATTGGAGGCTTTAATAACTTCCTGTTGGAGGGGTTGATAACTTCCTGTTGGAGGCTTTAATAACTTCCTGTTGGAGGGTTTGATAACTTCCTATTGGAGGCTTTAATAACTTCCTGTTGGAGGGGTTGATAACTTCCTATTGGAGGCTTTAATAACTTCCTATCGGAGGGTTTGATAACCTCCTATTGGAGGGTTTGATAACTTCCTATTGGAGGCTTTAATAACTTCATGTTGGAGGGGTTGATAACTTCCTATTGGAGGGTTTGATAACTTCCTATTGGAGGGTTTGATAACTTCCTATCGGAGGGTTTGATAACTTCCTATTGGAGGCTTTAATAACTTCATGTTGGAGGGGTTGATAACTTCCTATTGGAGGGTTTGATAACTTCCTATTGGAGGGTTTGATAACTTCCTATCGGAGGGTTTGATAACTTCCTATTGGAGGCTTTAATAACTTCATGTTGGAGGCTTTAATAACTTCCTATTGGAGGGGTTGATAACTTCCTATTGGAGGGTTTGATAACTTCCTATTGGAGGCTTTAATAACTTCATGTTGGAGGGTTTGATAACTTCCTGTTGGAGGGTTTGATAACTTCCTATCGGAGGGTTTGATAACTTCCTATTGGAGGGTTTGATAACTTCCTGTTGGAGGGTTTGATAACTTCCTATTGGACGCTTTAATAACTTCCTGTTGGAGGGTTTGATAACTTCCTATTGGAGGGTTTGATAACTTCCTATTGGAGGCTTTAATAACTTCCTGTTGGAGGGTTTGATAACTTCCTATTGGAGGCTTTAATAACTTCCTGTTGGAGGCTTTAATAACTTCCTGCTGGAGGGGTTGATAACTTCATGTTGGAGGGTTTGATAACTTCCTATTGGACGCTTTAATAACTTCCTATTGGAGGCTTTAATAACTTCCTGTTGGAGGCTTTAATAACTTCCTGTTGGAGGCTTTAATAACTTCCTATTGGAGGGTTTGATAACTTCCTATCGGAGGGTTTAATAACTTCCTGTTGGAGGGGTTGATAACTTCCTATTGGAGGCTTTAATAACTTCCTGCTGGAGGGGTTGATAACTTCCTGTTGGAGGGGTTGATAACTTCCTGTTGGAGGGTTTGATAACTTCCTGTTGGAGGGGTTGATAACTTCCTGTTGGAGGGGTTGATAACTTCATGTTGGAGGGGTTGATAACTTCCTGTTGGAGGGGTTGATAACTTCATGTTGGAGGGGTTGATAACTTCCTGTTGGAGGGGTTGATAACTTCCTGTTGGAGGGGTTGATAACTTCATGTTGGAGGGTTTGATAACCCTCTCCCACTCCCCACTTGTTAGTTTGAAATTGACCCTAAACCACAGGACTATTCTCTCTCTAATGCACCACCATCCCTCCCCTTTTGTCTGCAGAACATGGCCGACTGCTTCCTGGACGGAGACATGCCTCTGGACTCCTTCATCGACTCGTACCAGAGCAACAGGAAGCTGGCCCACCTGCGGAGAGTGAAGATCGAGAAGCTTCAGGAGATGGTGATGAACGGCCATCGGCTCCCCACGGTCCCAAACTCTCGATCTCAGGACGTTCCTTCGTCTGTCGCCTCGCTGATTAACGGCAGCAGCGGATCGTCTCCCGCCGCTCAACCCAGGAGGAAAAGCCCTCCGTCCCAACCGGCGCCAATTCTCAACCAATATCCCGCCGCTGAACCCCCTGCTGTCTACTCTCCGTACCCGCCGATTCCTCCTAGAACGGGTCAACCTTTCCCCAATGTCTCCTCTGGATACCCCGCCCACTTCATGTCTCAGTACCCTCCCGCCGTGCCTCAGAGGCCCGCCCCTCGTCTGGCCCCGACGCCCGGCTTCATCATGCAGTAAACAAGTAAACAACACTCTTGACTTTTTAATCACTTTACTGGAAAAACTCCTCTTGAGAACTATTTTTCTACGACGCCTTCTCGGGGGAAATCACGGGAAACAAGGCGGACGTGCAGCGGCTGGTCGGGTCGGCTGAAGCAGATCTTATCCCCGAAAAAGTGGATTTTATTTTGCGCTCACTCCCCATTATTTTAACACTCCAGATCGGCCTCGCTGTCCTGCGTCCCTCCAGAGGAAGCGCAGGAGGATCTTTCTCTCAGCACCTTTCAAACAAGCTTTTCCGGAGCACATTTAAAAATAAAATATTTGATTTCCACCCGCAGCATAATGAATCACCGGTATATGCAAACAAAGAGAGACCCTAATTACTGTGCAGGCTTCAGGAGAATCTGCATCTATGCTGTGATTTTACTTTCTCTTTTTTATTCTAAATTCACAAGGTACATAGGAACATATTGGAGCTTCTTTTTTATAAAATATAGTACTAATGGAGTTAATATTAGACTGATATTAACGTGTGTGAAGGTGTTTCTTCTCGGGGTGTCTCCTGGTCCAAGAGGGCCGAGCGTTGACCTCAGAAGTCAAAGGGAGTGGAAGAAGAGACGATGAACTGTCGTAGTAATCGAGGAGGCGAGTGCAGCCTCGTGCTAAATGAAGGATTTTGTATAGCCATACTGATGTTCTCCGTGGGTTCTTGTTGTCCTGCAGCACTCCTTTATACTGTCCTCTGTCTTAAGCTGCGTTCACAACCGGACGTGGAGCGAATGTTTGCCTTTAAAGTTTGACCGCGGCATCGTTGGTGTTTACTCGCGTCACTCAAAGTAGATGCGCTGTCGAGGAGGCGGGGCTTATCTCCATATAGATACCAACACTAACATACATGCCATGGTGTAAATGTAATAAACAAAATGATGCTGGAATAACATCATACTGATGTCGATGCATGTAATGGATATCGATCAGGCTATGCTAAGCTACCGTAGCAGATTCTCCGTCCCGCTCAAAATAACATCATACAGACAATAACGCACAGACTGTATTTGCCGTGGACCGTCTGTGGTTTGTAGACTTTTGAAAACACTGACATTTCTCCCGTTTCTGAACAAGTAGGAGGAAATGTGTGCTAACCGCTAACCGCTAACGGCTGCTGTATGGTTGTATGTATCAACAACGGCAGAAACGACCAATGGAGATTCTCACCGCTGATTGGCTTTTTGTAAAAATAGTCAACAAAATGTATCGCTGGAGTTGAAAAATTGAAGTCTTATGAATACAGCGTAGCCATATCGTCAGTTTCATTGGCGCCACCATCTTTTCATTGACTTTAAATGCAAAATATTAGCTCCCCGTCCGTTGTGAACGCTCCGTTAACGTTGGGATTGGAGATTGGTGCCAACAGCTCTTTGGATCTCATCTGGTTCTGTCACCGAGCACCAAAGATCACTCCAAACTTTTTTTATTTTAAGTGAGACATGTCGTCAAACCATTGTTCCCAACATATCTGTGTGTTGCTCAAACACTCTTTTTGTAAAGCGAGACATTGTTTCCTTCAGGAGGAACTTGCCAGGTCCACCAGGATTTGGGAGGAAATGTTGTTTTTTGTTTTGAAAATCACTCCCGTCGCTGTGCACTGTTGAAGAGCCGCGAGTGCCTACACTTGAAGTATCACATCCTGCTGACTGCTCCATGTTAGATCGGCCCCCCCAACGACAAACTTTCTGAGCATTCGGTGTCTTCATCCTCCTGCTACTGATCTCCTGTTCCACCAGATGACAGAAACAAGGCGGTCTGACGGTGCTTCTTTCCCATTCCTCCTCCATAGAGTGGTGCAGGAATGAGTCCTACAACCCTGAAATGAGTCAGCACTTTTATCACTTCCTGTTCACTCGTTTGGATGTCAATTGTTTTGGATAAATAAGATCTATGGTTAACATATTGACACCACTTTTTTAGTAGTTGAAGCATAAATGCAATCTCCAGAAGTAGAAAACGAACGTGATGCTATAAAGGAACTACAGCACGGTCACCACCACTAAGCTAAAGGTGGCTAATGTTAAGTTATAGCCCACCTTTAGCTTAGCGGTGGTGACGTGAAGTCATGTGACCGTGCTGTTGTTCCTTTATAGCCTTGCGTTAGCTTTGTACTCCAGAAATCATAAAGTGGTGTTTGATATGGAGATTATCCTGCTGAACAAAACAAGGGACAAGCTGCCTTCAGGGTCCACTATAAAAATAGGTCATCCCTGCACCACTCTGAAACATCGAGGTTTGCATGTGTTGTGCTGTTTTATTTTTATTTTTTATTGGTGAAATAACAGGGCTCTGAAAAGTTTCGTGTCATATCTTTGTGATCAATCAGTGGTGAATCTTCACGATGAAGCATTTAACGACTAACTAACGGATAACTCTTCTGTGCATGGCCTTCGCTCTTCGTTTCCAGTCTGAAGATCCCTCTTACCTCTTACCTAATACCTTTTGTTTCTCGTCTAGCCGTTGAGCTGTACGTTTGAACTGATCCTCTCTCCATGGTTTTATATGTGGTTGGTGATATTCTCAGTGTAATGTTGTAGGTGTTTACTTATAATGAATGTTTAAGTGGAATTTAACGCTATTTTCAAGTTCAATAAATCTCAAATTTTTGTATCTGCTTTCATCCAGTTGCTTTTTTTCACATGAGGGAGATATTTAAATATAATAAAATAAATGTTGGAATATAATTTACAGTCACTTGCTCCCCGTCCAATCAGAGAGGCCGGTCATCATGCGTCAAATAAAACACTCACCTGTCCGTCTACCTGTTCATCTCTCTATCTGTTTGTCTACCTGTCTTTGTCCAACTCGTTTGTCTTTAACCTGCCTGTCTGTGTGTCTGGCTGCGTGCCTGTCTGTGTGCTGTGTGCCTGTGTGCCTGTACACTGCAGTTTTGCACTGAGCAACAGGTTTCTTAAAAATTAAACGGGCTCGCCCTCTAGTGGTCATATATAATATATCAGAATGAACAAATAAATGCTTCTACTCCACTACTTTTTAGAAAGTCTTCTTGCTCTTCATACTTAGTTTTAGTCGAGATTACAAATAAACAAATAAATAAACATTGATATATATTTAATTATATGTTAAGATCGGTGGTGTACTAAGGACTCAAGAAGTACTGTACTTCAGTAAAATATTTTTGAGATCTTGTACTTAAGTAAAAGTAGAAGTACTCAGATCTTGTACTTTAGTACAAGTAGAAGTACTCAGATCTTGTACTTGAGTAAAAATAGTACTCAGATCATTAGTAAAAGTAGGAGTACTCAGATCTTGTACTTGAGTATTTAGAAGTACCGGAGTGTATGAATACTCTGTTACAGTAAAAGTCCTGCATTCAAAATGTTACTCAAGTAAAAGTAGAAATACTCAGATCTTGGATTGAGTATAAGTAGAAGTACCAGAATGTATGAATACTCTGTTACAGTAAAAGTCCTGCATTCAAAATGTTACTCAAGTAAATTGTAGAAAAGTATTCTCATCAAAATATAGTTAAAATACCAAAAGTAAAAGTAGTAAATATGTCGTCCTTTATTTCTTTATATTTTTGCATCTGTTGTACCCTGTTGTCAGTGTGTTGTGTGTAATGTCTGATGCATGTATTATTTATTCTTGAATAAAGCAGGGAAAAGACGTACCTCTTCCTACACTGTAGGCACGTCAGATTTACGTCGACGTCAACGTACGAACGCAATGTTTGTATTTTGGAAAGCGCCCCTAACCACGTGTTACGTTTCCATGGTTACGTTACATCACCAAGCAACCTGGAAGCGCGCGTGCCGTTGAAGCAGATTTGTAGGAATGACCGTAGCGGCCCAACGGTGGTACTACAACTTCCGTGACGTAATTTTGGACCAAAAACACCTTTTCCCCATTGACTAACACTGGGGAAGAGACGTCTGTAAATCGGGTCTAAAAAGTAGTAAACAACTCTTAAAGCTGAATCCGGATTTATTTGTCTCTCTCCATCCATTTGACAGAGCCGAGAACGGGAGATCGGAGGCGGGGCTTACGGGAAAACTCCACTGCGCATGCTCAATGGGCCCAGTGGGTGTTAATACTGGCAATTTAGGGCTTCTTGCGCCACCGTGCAACTCTCATAGGAATAAACTGGGCATAAAAAGTGTAACTGAGTAAAAAGTAGAAATACTCAGATCTTTTAAAGTAGATTATCATCAAAATATAGTGAAAGTAGCGACAGTAAAAGTAGTCATTGTGCAGATTGGTCCATTTCAGAATAATATATATGATATGTTTTATAATGATTGATCATGAAAATGTTCTCAAAGCTGGTAAAGGTGCAGCTAGTTTGAATG
Source organism: Notothenia rossii (assembly GCF_949606895.1). NCBI lineage: Eukaryota > Metazoa > Chordata > Actinopteri > Perciformes > Nototheniidae > Notothenia > Notothenia rossii. The sequence continues at coordinate 3,181,882 of NC_136909.1, read as the reverse complement.
ACTTTGTATACTGCAGGGTAGCTGGTGGATTTACTCCAGGTGGAACTAAAGTCTGATTTAATACTTGATTAGATTTCACATCATTCATCCACATCTGTGAAGTAACTAAAGGGATTAAATACATGTAGTGGAGGAAAAGTACACAATTTACCTCTGAACTGTAGTGGAGTAGAAGTAGAGAGTAGCATAACATGGAAATATTAAATGTAAGTACCTCAAAATTGTACTTAAGTACAGGACTTGAGTAACTGTTCCTCCCACTTTCGGGAATGTTCTTGAATATCTAATAATCAGAATACCTTTATTAAGGGGAAATGCACATTGTTACAGCAGAAAAGAGTGTCCGTCCGTCCGTCTGTCCGTCTGTCTGTCTATCTGTCTATCTATCTATCTATCTATCTATCTATCTATCTATCTATCTATCTATCTATCTATCTATCTATCTATCTCTCTATCTGTCTATCTCTCTATCCATCTATCCATCTATCTATCTATCTATCTATCTATCTCTAAATAAAGTCCTATCTTATCTTGTGAATATGTTTATATTCTTGAGTGGCCCCGCCCCCTCTCTCTCTCTTCATCCCGCGTCATATGACAGCTAAGAGGGGAGGAAACACCGAGGAAACACTGAGGAGCTGCTGCAGCTGCATCTTGGAAGGACTCTGTGGTTTTTAAGCGTACTAAAAAAAAAAGCTAATATACGTCCAACTGTCTTTTTCTCGTCCGCGCGACACAGAAAATGAACCAACCGTGTTCCGTTGCTCTCCGTCCGGTGACTTTAGGACGTTCAGCCGGTTAACTAGCTGAGAAAAGAGTTACTAAATCGGATTATCTGATAACGGCAGCCTCCCTCTTTGCTCACAGCGAGGTATTATTAGCTGGAAACACAGCAAACGTCGCCTTTTTTGTTTTTTTAAATACATTTCTTTATTTGTGTCTACTGTAATCAGTGGTTAATGTTGCTGTGAGCTAAGCTAGGTTATTAGCTGTTAGAAGCACAGCTTGTTGGGAACAGTAGTTGCTCTGACAGACAGGTGATGTGTTAGTCAGATTCTCTTTTTTATTCACATATATATTAACCCGTTGAGAAGAAGCAGAAGATGTCAGGAAAGGATAAAGACAAAGACAAACAGGAGAAGCAGTCCACCACGGAGCGCCTGGTGAAAGGTGAGTGTTTTTAACGTATTTACAGGTACGGAAGAGGATTAGGACCACAGGAGGAAAACAATTTGGGATGTGACCAAGAGTTACAAAAAAAAAAAAAAATGTTTGAGTGACTTTAATCTCAGGATTTACCGAAAAAGTCTGGATTCTGTGATTGTTTTAAATAAAATAAAAATAAATCTGATAATTAACAAAGAAATACTGATAAAATACCATATTTAAGTTTTTCAGAATTCTGGCAATAAAGTCAGAACTCAGAGATTGTCCCTCCAGAAATGAAAAGTCAGAAGATGATACAAATATATATTTATATATCATAAATAATAAGTCAGAAAAAAAAAATATATGTATATTTTCAGAATTCTGAGATTTAAAAAAAAAAAAGGATCAGAAAAAAGAAATTCTCAGAATCTTTAGGTAAAAACACACACACACACACACAGACTCACTCACTCACTCACTCACTCACTCACACACACACACACACACACACACACACACACACACACACACACACACACACACACACACACACACACACACACACACACACACACACACCACACACACACCAAGCTTGGAATTTCGTCATTTTAGGAGCAAGGCCATGTTGAGATTAAAGTCAGAATGATAATTTGATAAAAAATTACATATCAGAGTAAAAAACTATAATTGTTTATTTAGAAAAAATACTTCAGAAAATTATCCATATATATATTTCAGAATTCTGAAATAGAAAAAAAACAATTCTCAGAGCAACATTTTTTTTTCTACATTTTGAGGAAAAAGAAGTCTGAGATTAATAATAAAACAAAAATCTGTAATAAAATCAAAATCTGAATTCTGGGATTTTCAAATACATTTTTCAGAATTCTGAGATGCAACTTTTTCTTAAACACTTTTGGTGCCATCTTTCACATGTTTCCTCGTGTCCTCTTATCCTCTGTATTAATACATCATACATGATCTAACTGAAGAATAATAACACATGGATTGAAACCACCTGTGGATTTTTGGATAGCTTCGACCCAATAGGATAGAATTGGGAGGGATAAAACCCTCTTTAATGGTCACACAGTTACATTTGGCCTCTGCATTTAACCCATCCCAGTACAGAGAGTCTAGTACTAGGAGCAGTGGGCAGCTAGTGTACAGCGCCCGGGGAGCAATGGGAGTGGGGGGGGAAGGGGGGGTGTCCAGTGCCTTGCTCAAGGGCACCACGGCAGGGCAGGAGGTGAACTGGGACCTCTCCACGTAGCAGTCCACACTCCATATTTAGGTCTGGTCGGGGACTTGAACCGGCGACCGTACGGCTCACAGTCCAAGACCCAACTGACTGAGCCACTGCCTGGTGCCATCCTTCACATGTTTCCTCGTGTCCTTTCTGTATTAATGCATCACACATGATCTAACTGAATAATAATAACACATGGATTGAAACCACCTGTGGATTTTTGGGATAGCTTTGACTCAAGCTCTTCCTTTCAAAAAGGCGAGTGGTTAATATATGTTACTAAAGATCCAGAGCAGGACAATGATATATTAGGAGGCGTGTGGCGCAGTGGACTAGTGCGTTGGGGGAGCACAGGTTCAAACCCCACTGCAGTCAGCATGTCGTTGTGTCCCTGAGACACTTCACCCCAAAGTGCTCCTGTGGGGATTGTCCACAGTATTGAGTATGTTAGTCGCTTTGGATAAAAGCGTCTAACAATTAACATGTAATGCAATGTAATATTTGGGGTGGGGAGATTTAGCCTTCAGTGGAATTTAATGCTATTGTCAATACATCTCACATTTTGATATCTGCTTATATGCAGCTGCTTCGCTTCACTATATGGAGTCTTAAAGGTCCCATGTCATGGCCATTTCCACTGATCATCATTCCATTGTTGAGGTCTACTAGAATAGATTTATATTGTGCAATTTTCCAAACTCACTTTGGTTTCTCAAACAGCATCTCTGTAAACTACGTGTATTCACTGAGTTTCACTCTCTGCCTTTAACGGCTCGTTGTAGCTCCAGTAGCTCCAGCCCCCACCCTCCCTGTGAGCACAGTGTGCTCTGATTGGTCGGGGCGTTGTGAATCGCGCTGAGCTCCGTGGAGGTGTTGTTTCCTTGTTTAGCGACAGCAAAACACAGCCAAACTCACCCTGAGCACACACAAAGTCACAGCCGAAGTAAAAACAATAAGTGTGGCTTGATATTGAGTAAGAGAAAGGTTGATGAACGCTGTGAGAATGGGTCTGCAGAGAGAATGGGTCTGCAGAGAGAATGGGTCTGCAGAGAGAATGGGTCTGCAGAGAGGATGGGTCTGCAGAGAGAATCCCAACTGTCTGTTATCAGCCTGCAGCCAGGGAGGAGAGATCAGCAGAGCTGCATGCACTGAGTGTGTGTGTGAGGAAGTCCGTGGATTGGTCAATTTGGACCAATCAGCGGGGGCTTAACGTAACGGCTCCGCGGACGTAACGTAACGGCTCCACGGATTGGTCCATTTGGTTCCGGGTACAGTTGACATCATGCGGTACCCGGAAGAATCAATGGACGTCTCTCCAACGAGGCGTTTTGGGGAGGTATTTCCTGTTTTAGAGTTTTATTCGCTACAGGGTGTACTTTGAGGGTTTTGACTCTGCAGACCGTTTACATGCATAACAACCTTCATAACACACAAGGACGGGTAATAACCGGAAAAGCATGACATGGGACCTTTAAGAGGGAGGTTTCCCTGAAGTAAATAAATAAAGGTGTGCACATACAGTGGAATCAAAAGGGGAACAAGGTGTATGATGAAGTATAAATATTAAGAAAAATAACAAAATGTAGTACTTTTAAGATGAAGAAAAATTTGTAGGAATGTAAATTAAAATTATTTTATATTGGTATTTTGTGTTTATATTTCCAATTTATTTTTACTAATTTATATATACAAAAATGTATCAACACATACTGTATATAGAATTTTGAAAATAAATCAAAAATGTTGAAAACCACCTGTGGATTTTGGGATAACTGACTAAAGTTGTGGAAAGTACATTTACTCAAGTATTATACTTGTGTTCTTATTTTTACATATTTGTACTTAACTTAAGTATTTCCATTAAATGTTCCTTTATACTTCTACTCCACTACAATTCAGGAGACAGTATTGCACTTTTGAATTCACTACATTAGTTAACACTCACATTTACTTTTGTACTAAGAATGTTGTACTTTTACTTAGTCAAATTTAGATTTTTTTTGCTTAGATAGTTAGTAATTGCTTAGTAATGGATTATTTTAAGGACTTGGCATTTGTATTTTTACTTAAGTAAAAAGTAAAGCTCCTAAAATGACGAAATTCCAAGGTGTGTGTGTGTGTGTGTGTGTGTCTTCTTAATCGTTTGGTTGAACCATCACATGACGTGTTTAAATCATAGACTGTATATATAAATGGACGTAGTGTCCGTGACGTCACCCATAGGATTCTGCAGAGTTGCCGAGAAGCCCTTAGTAGGCGGAGTCGGCCACTAACGGCTCGACAGTGACGTCAGAGTTCAACTCCCGCCTTCTCCAGCCTGCTCCAAATAAGGGCAAAGAGGCGGAGCCGAGGCGGGACCTGCTGCCTCCGAACTGGAAGTAAACAGAGCTAGCTCAGGCTAAGAAGCTAAGCTAACATGAAATACATGCATACCAAGTTACTGCTAACAGTGTAGTTCCCCTATATAAACGTTACATTCATTATCAAATGAGACAATCTGCAAGAGAATTAGCTATGTTTTGTTATTCTTAATGCTTGACATTCACATGTTAAGAAAAGAAGCACCGATACATAGCAGAACAATTGTGGCGATGTTCAGCTTAATAAGCCTTGTTCAACATAATTTATTTAGCTAACACTACAGCAGGCGAACCAAGTCTGCGTTTCGCTGCATTCCTTGATCTCCAGTTATAACGACGGACTCCATTGGCCGGACCTAACATTTGCTCCCGTTTAGCATTATGGGCGTCATAGCCTTAGACTATAAAAGTCTTACCCAAGGCTGAATCATAAACTAAAATATATATAGTATAAAGGGTCACGTCCTTAGCTGGCTAATAAGTAACAAGCTAAGCTAACAAGCACACAAACACCTGCGAACGGGACATGTATAATATTATCATTTTAGACTTCTTGGAAGTTCTGTTAGTACATTCAAGCGCACAGCACAACATTTTAATTGTTTGGTATTTGTAACAATATTCCCTAAAAGGCACAATCACCACGAACACGGCTAAAGCTAAAGGGTCAAGTACAGTACTATGATTAACTGACGTTGTAGCCTCTATGGTTGTAGCCTAGCAGAGTGGACAAGTTGCTGTTAGCTGACAGTGAGGCATGTACATGTCCATCAAAGTGACCACGCCCTAATTTATGCAACAACTTTAAGACCTAATATAAATAAAAGGGTCGTGTTAAAAAACAATTCACTCACAGATTCATCATCATGAAGGTGGAATCTAACTATATCGATAATAATATTTATTGCATCCATGGGTAGAAACATGTTTTTTTCCTGCTGTAAATGTTAACATGGGGGTCTATGGAAATTCCATGGAAATTGCTCCTTTCTGCAGTCAGTCCCTAGCGGCCCATGTATGAACTGCAGTGTGTAGCACTTCCGTATTGGCGTCCCGGCTGCTCCCCAGAGTTTGCCGCTTGGTAGAAACACATGTGGAACTGGAGTCTCTATCCTGTGGGAAATGGCCATTAAAACTATTTAAAATATTCAGCAGTAATATATCAGTATTTTGTTTGTTGTATAGTTTTTCACTTACCCTTTAAAACAGATTTTCACTACATTCTTTTGATACCACTTGGAACAATGTACCCAACATTGAGGGAGTACCATTTAAGAGTTGAATATGTGTGTGTGAGAAGAGAGAGCAGAACCAAACACAGCTGGTGCCGGAGAGTGAGTCACTTGGAAAATAGTTATTAAAATATATCGTCTCTGGTCGTGTCCACAGGGACGGCAGTAATGGGTCAGGGCTTCTGTTTCCTATGTCAATATACACTGATTTACAATGAAGGCTTTATTACTTTAAAATGTATTCTCTATTTCTTAACGGCTCCTTTTATACTTGTATGTGTTCACTTACATTTTAAAACACTGATACATATTTTTTATACTTTTTAATGACGTGTGCTTGATGATGTATGAGTCTACTCTTTTCCTTTTGTAACTGCACTGTACATTTTCTGCAGTAATGTCTAACATTTTCCTGATGCGGCACAAAGAGAGGCTTTATTTGTATTTGACAGATATTTGTATTGGCATTTCGACATTACACATATGTACACCCCCCAAAGAAAAACAAAAACAAATATTACAACAACAGGGTTTAGTCTGCACCTGAGGCCTGTACTACGAAGCTGGTTCAACCTAACCTGGATATGTTTGAGTTAGCCGGTTGGCCTAATCCAAAACATACGCGCTCTCGCTAAACGGTCCTACGACGCGGGTTATCAAGTGGATTGCTCAAGCCAGCCGTGTCCTATCTAGTTAGGAGCGTTCACATGAAAGGGGTGGTATCTGGAGCATTCGATCACAAACATGGAGAAGCGTACTGACAGCGCAGCGTCATACTTCCTGAATGAAAAGTCAACTCTATAATTTGACAAATATGAAGAAGTTAAACTTTAAACATCCATGACTTAAACACTGTATCCAGAATCAAAGCCACATAGCTGCACCTGCAAGGTGAATACAGCTGGTAACAGAACAAGTGTTTGAATGCGTACATGAACAGGTTTATGATATCACTGCCCCGTCTAAGACACCATCTGACTTTCATTACATTTGACTCGAGTGTTTCCTCAACTTAATGTGTTGCTTCAAATAATCCTTCTGCATACAGTGTGTGACACTGTGAGTGTTGCACGGCCAGATACGGCTCAGCTGACTCAGATAAGGAGATATATGATACATTATGATGTGATATGCCGCGGACTGTACGTAATGTTACTCTGATCCGGTTACTTATGTTGTGGCAGATATTTAAGTAAGCTTTCTTAACGCTAATGTTATAATAGTCAGATTGCTCTGTAGATGGGAGGTGATATTCTATTAATGTTCACGTTCACACAGTCGGTGATTTTTGCCGGCCGTCTTTCCTGCAACGGCAGCTTTTCTGTATTTCCTTTCTCCTGTAATATGACTTGATCGCTTTAAACTCCGCACACTGAGCTCTGATTGGTCAGCAGGCGGTGCTTTCACTGAGTTGAGCTCTTAGCCTGCAACCTAACCTGCTCTGGGGCAGGTTAGCAGCACAGTATAAGTTACCATGGAGATCAAGCCTGCTAAAAAGAGAACCAGCTTCGTAGGACCGGAAACCCAGAGTTTTCCCTGAAGTTAGCCCGTTTAGCGAAAAATCCTGCTTCGTAGTATACCCCCCGGGTAACAGATGCGCCCTCAAATCAAAATGCAGATTTTCCCCGTAAAATGTTGCCAGAAAACATTATTTCTGTTCCTCAAAAACGGTTTAATTCCTCCAGAAATCTGAGTATCAAACAGAGCGTCAGACGGAGGAGACAGCTTTGTTTGACGGAGCTCCGACGTCACGTTGTTGTTTACGTCACGTTGTTGTTTACGTCACGTTGTTGTTTACGTCACGTTGTTGTTTAGGTCACGTTGTTGTTTACGTCACCACGTTGTTTACGTCACCACGTTGTTGTTTACGTCACGTTGTTTATGGCCGCGGTGGCTGAAACAGAGGGGGATTATGGGTAATGCTGCAATGATCTGTTTGGTGTCTCAGCCAATCAGAGACAGGCTCTGTATATATCTGAGACCTGGGATATATTGATGAAGAACAGGATAATAGGGGATCTTTTTAAAAGGAGTTCAGGTTCATAGAGGCGTCCGTAGTGTGTCTCTGCTGTGTAACTCAGCACCAATCAGAGTTGAGGAGTGGGTTATATCCGGGCTCAGTCTCCTTGACATTTAGGACGGATGAAATCTTAATTCTTGAGGTGGGATGACCCGGCTCTGCTCCGGTTACAGAATAACTCCAGTGGTCCCAGACCAGTGCTGTAAAGTGAGTAGCTTTACTCGCGTACTTTAAGTACAATTCTAAGGTACTTTACTTGAGCTACTGTGTACTTCTACTCCACTACAGTTCAGAGGTACATGGTGTACTTCTACTCCACTACATGTATTTAATACCTTTAGTTACTTCTCAGATGTGGATGAATGATGTGAAATCTAATCAAGTGTTAAATCAGACTTTAGTTCCACCTGGAGTAAATCCACAAGCTACCCTGCAGTATACAAAGTCATTCAGACTAGCTGCACCTTTACCAGCTTTGAAAACACTTTCATGATCAATCATTATAAAACATATCATATATATTATTCTGAAATGGACCAATCTGCACAACGACTACTTTTACTGTCTTTCACTATATTTTGATGAGAATACTTTTCTACTTTCACTTGAGGAACATTTTGAATGCAGGACTTTTACTGCAACAGAGTATTCCTACACTCTGGGACTTCTACTTTTACTCAAGTACAAGATCTGAGTACTTCTACTTTTACTGAAGTACAAGATCTGAGTACTTTTTCCACCTCTGCTCGGGACACACCCAGTTGTGTCTCCCCCTCAAAACAGGGCAGACATATCCAAGTGTAAGGAGGGAACCCCCCCCCCCCCCCCTCCTCCTTAATGCCACACACTGCATCCCTGTCTGTCCTGCCAGCGGACAGGAATGCTGAAGTGTGAGCCAGTAGGGAGAGGGTGAGTTAATTGTGGAAAGAATCTCCCCAGTGATGTTCCCAACATGGCCAGCCACATGGTGGAGAGGGAGAATAGGAACGTGACAGAAGAGGGGAAGAAGAAGAAGAAGAAGAAATGTAGACGAGTACTGAGACCACTGTGCTTTAGGGGGTCACCCGATACCAACATTAGTCCTGTGGTAAAGAAGGCTGACGTAGGTTGGTTTTATGCACATCTTACACGAGTACATATCTGTACAATTCATAAATAAAATATGCAATACATAATCAGAAATCCATTATTAATCCTGCAGTAAGCTATCATATTTAAAGAGTCCTCTCCTGCTGATGTTCAGGTGTATATCAGTATGTAGTGTATCTACTTTAAAGAGTCCTCTCCTGCTGATGTTCAGGTGTATATCAGTATGTAGTGTCTCTACTTTAAAGAGTCCTCTCCTGCTGATGGTCAAGTGTATATCAGTATGTGGTGTCTCTACTTTAAAGAGTCCTCTCCTCCTGATGCTCAGGTGTATATCAGTGTGTAGTGTCTCTACTTTAAAGAGTCCTCTCCTGCTGATGTTCAGGTGTATATCAGTATGTAGTGTCTCTACTTTAAAGAGTCCTCTCCTGCTGATTTCAGGTGTATATCAGTATGTAGTGTCTCTACTTTAAAGAGTCCTCTCCTGCTGATGTTCAGGTGTATATCAGTATGTAGTGTCTCTACTTTAAAGAGTCCTCTCCTGCTGATGTTCAGGTGTATATCAGTATGTAGTGTCTCTACTTTAAAGAGTCCTCTCCTGCTGATGTTCAGGTGTATATCAGTATGTAGTGTCTCTACTTTAAAGAGTCCTCTCCTGTTGATGTTCAGGTGTATATCAGTGTGTAGTGTCTCTACTTTAAAGAGTCCTCTCCTGCTGATGTTCAGGTGTATATCAGTATGTAGTGTCTCTACTTTAAAGAGTCCTCTCCTGCTGATGTTCAGGTGTATATCAGTATGTAGTGTCTCTACTTTAAAGAGTCCTCTCCTGCTGATGTTCAGGTGTATATCAGTATGTAG
>NC_136909.1:3126925-3166925 GCF_949606895.1 Notothenia rossii | reverse complement strand
TCACCACCGCTAAGCTAAAGCTGGCTAATGTTGGGCTATAAAGGAACTACAGCACGGTCACATGACTTCACGTCACCACCGCTAAGCTAAAGCTGGCTAATGTTGGGCTATAAAGGAACTACAGCACGGTCACATGACTTCACGTCTCCACCGCTAAGCTAAAGGTGGCTAATGTTGGGCTATAAAGGTCTTTAACCTTATTTCAGGATAAAAACCAAAACAGATTCTGAAAACCAATGACTTTCAATTGTGGGGAGAGGAAGTGGATAACATTCGGACTCATGTCAGGGTTTTAGGACTCATTCCTGCAGAACTCTATTTCCTCAATGTGTTGGATGGATGTGTGACAGCTTATTATTTTTACAGAAAATGTAAATCGTTATGATGTTCAGTGTTGGAAAAAGCGAGTCTCTCTCTTTCCCTGCGTGGTGTGTTCTGTTTGGATCGAGTGGTGCTGTTTACTGGCAGCCGGAGCTTCATCTGCATCTGTGTTTGAACAGACTGCTGCAGGCAAACTTACCCACAGATTATAATTATCATAACCTCCAACAAGGTTGGGGGGAACCTACTGGCCCAGTGCTCAGAAAACTCTGTAGAACAGTGTCGACTGGGCAAAGAAAGAGTTTGGATCACTTGTATTGACATTGTGAAATAGGGCCTTTGTGCTGCATTCATGTGGTGTTTGAATAATTGGAAAATGGAAACTCATGTGAATTGTTTATTAATAATAATGCTTTTTCTGTACGGTGCTTTTCATGCTCAAAGCAAGACAAACAGCAAATAAGACATTGCATTCAAGTCAGAGGCAGAATGGAACGTCATGCACACAAGTAGGTAAAAAAGGCAAGAGAATAAATACAATTAAATAATCAAAACCTTAACAACGGTAAAAGTAGGATAACATACAATTAATAAATAAAATGATAACCAGGAACAGTAAGAAGGAAATAATACAACATTAATAAAATAATATTTAATAACAAAGAAGTTAGCAATGGATAAACAACTGCAACACCCCCTCTTCCTCACACCCCCTCTTCCTCACACCCCCTCTTCCTCACACCCCCTCTTCCTCACACCCCCTCTTCCTCACACCCCCTCTTCATCACACCCCCTCTTCATCACATCCCCTCTTCCTCACACCCCCTCTTCCTCACACCCCCTCTTCATCACACCCCCTCTTCATCACATCCCCTCTTCCTCACACCCCCTCTTCATCACACCCCCTCTTCCTCACACCCCCTCTTCATCACACCCCCTCTTCCTCACACCCCCTCTTCATCACAACCCCTCTTCACCACACCCCCTCTTCATCACACCCCCTCTTCATCACACCCCCTCTTCCCCACACCCCCTCTTCCTCACACCCCCTCTTCATCACACCCCTCTTCATCTCACCCCCTCTTCCTCACACCCCCTCTTCATCACACCCCCTCTTCATCACACCCCCTCTTCCTCACACCCCCTCTTCCTCAAACCCCCTCTTCCTCACACCCCCTCTTCTTCATCCCACCTCTTCTTCCTCCCACCTCTTCTTCATCCCACCTCTTCTTCATCCCACCTCTTCTTCCTCCCACCTCTTCTTCATCCCACCTCTTCTTCATCCCACCTCTTCTTCCTCCCACCTCTTCTTCATCCCACCTCTTCTTCATCCCACCTCTTCTTCCTCCCACCTCTTCCTCACACCCCTTCTTCTTCCTCCCACCTCTTCTTCATCCCACCTCTTCTTCATCCCACCTCTTCTTCCTCCCACCTCTTCATCACACCCCCTCATCAGCCCCTCTTCCTCACACCCCCTCTTCCTCACACCCCCTCTTCATCACACCCCCTCTTCCTCACACCCCCTCTTCCTCACACCCCCTCTTCATCACACCCCCTCTTCCTCACACCCCCTCTTCCTCACACCCCCTCTTCCTCACACCCCCTCTTCATCACACCCCCTCTTCATTCATCACACCCCCTCTTCCTCACACCCCCTCTTCCTCACACCCCCTCTTCATCACACCCCCTCTTCCTCACACCCCCTCTTCATCACACCCCCTCTTCCTCACACCCCCTCTTCATCACACCCCCTCTTCATCACACCCCCTCTTCCTCACACCCCCTCTTCATCACACCCCCTCTTCACCACACCCCCTCTTCATCACACCCCCTCTTCATCACACCCCCTCTTCCTCACACCCCCTCTTCATCACACCCCTCTTCATCTCACCCCCTCTTCCTCACACCCCCTCTTCATCACACCCCCTCTTCCTCACACCCCCTCTTCCTCAAACCCCCTCTTCCTCACACCCCCTCTTCTTCATCCCACCTCTTCTTCCTCCCACCTCTTCTTCCTCCCACCTCTTCTTCATCCCACCTCTTCTTCCTCCCACCTCTTCTTCATCCCACCTCTTCTTCATCCCACCTCTTCTTCATCCCACCTCTTCTTCATCCCACCTCTTCTTCCTCCCACCTCTTCATCACACCCCCTCATCAGCCCCTCTTCCTCACACCCCCTCTTCCTCACACCCCCTCTTCCTCACACCCCCTCTTCATCACACCCCCTCTTCCTCACACCCCCTCTTCATCACACCCCCTCTTCATCACACCCCCTCTTCATCACACCCCCTCTTCATCACACCCCCTCTTCCTCACACCCCCTCTTCATCACACCCCCTCTTCCTCACACCCCCTCTTCATCACACCCCCTCTTCACCACACCCCCTCTTCATCACACCCCCTCTTCATCACACCCCCTCTTCATCACACCCCTCTTCATCTCACCCCCTCTTCCTCACACCCCCTCTTCCTCACACCCCCTCTTCCTCACACCCCCTCTTCATCACACCCCCTCTTCCTCACACCCCCTCTTCCTCAAACCCCCTCTTCTTCCTCCCACCTCTTCTTCCTCCCACCTCTTCTTCATCCCACCTCTTCTTCCTCCCACCTCTTCATCACACCATAAATAAGAAAGATTAATAAAAACTCTCAGATAACTCTCTTAGTAAAAGTAAGATAGAAATAAGACTAAAACAATAAAATAATAAAAATATAAAACAACAAAAACAAAACACCACTAAAAGGGGGATATTGCTAATAATAATAATAATAATAATAATATATTAAATACTAATTAAAACCAATGTTGAATACTAGGGATCAGTGTGAGAAAAAGTTTTTAGAGAGTACTTGTCCATGGATAAGTGAGTTTGGCAATTTACTTGTCCGAATACATTTTTCACTTGTCCAGAATGGACAAAAATTGGGGCCACTGGAATTTTCTTCTTCGCCATCGTATTTGACATTTTCCCACGGTTTTTATGACATCGCTAACGTAAGTGAGCGGTAAGATTTTACTGCATCACACATAGGGTTGGGTATCGTTTGGATTTTAACGATTCCGGTTCTGCTTTTCGATTCCGGTTATCTGTGGCTCTCGATTCCGGTTCTTTGAGAGGGTAAAAATAAGTCCCATGATAAACTGGGAGAAAAATGTATTTATGAAAACATTAAGTCAAATCTGGATAAGGAAATGGCGGTCAATATTAACAACACAGGAGCTAAAACGCTTAATAACCTTCATTACGTGTTAGAGAAAGAACATAAGAAAGTTTGACAAAGATGAGGCTGTTAAACGGGCAGTGAATCCTCTGTGTGTAGAAAGAGAGAGAGAGAGAGACGCTGAGCTGCACCATGCAGCGAACAGCTGATACGGAGCATAGAGAGAGAGCTGCGGTCCGCGGGGCTCGGCCTCGCCTCATGTCCTCACAACTCTTTTTTAATCCCGGTACCGGACAATTGGTATTTGTTCCTACTCGGAACCGAGTTTTGCTTCCCAACCCTGCCACTGTGCAACACTTCCCGCCCCGCTCCCCCCCGCCCCGTCTAACTGTACAGGAAGCGGCGAGATGCATTTCCTTAGGAATCGACAAGCAGAACCAAAACTAACATTTCTAAACGAACAATGACGGACACGTACAATTTGCGAATGAGTTCTGCCTTTTGTAAACTGAATTTATCAATAATTTGTCAATAAATCAAGGTGAAAAACGTCACTTGTCCGCCGGACAAGTCAATTGAAAGATCCACTTGTCCGATATTGTAAATAACACGTCCCGGACTGTGGGACGTGTACTTTTTCGCACGCTGCGGGATGCTCCGATCGATCGGCGGCCGATCGATATCGGCTGATACTCACTCTCTACCGATCGATCGGTGCTCTCTCAACATGCCGATCGCGAGAGCCGATCGTATGACGTAAAATGATGGCGTAAAATACATGACTCTGTGCGCGGCAAAACAAGCTCGCCAAAATGGCTTCACTGGTCTGGCAGTATAAAATACTTAAAAAGGTGTCCGAAAAAGACAATAAAATAGCGGTATGCAACGTGTGTGAAGCAGAAATCGAAACACACGCTAAGAGTTAGACCTAACACACTTAGCCATTTGATCTACCTCTGGAACAAGATAAACTAGTTATAAATATGTTTACTCCTTCCTCCTCGCCTTCAACAACAAAGTTTCACAAATCAACAGCTCCCTAACTGCCATGACCACTATCTCCTCCAACCCCCACGCCCCCCCTCCTCTCCCAGTCCACCCGCCCTTCCCTCCCCTCACTGCCTTCTCTCCTGTTGACTCCTCCCACATCCTAGCCATCATCACCTCATCCAAAACAACCACCTGCTTTCTTGACCCCCTCCCTACGACCCTAACTAAGGCCTGCCTCCCTGTCCTCATCCCCCACCTCACCACCCTCTTCAACCAATCTCTATCCCTTGGTCTTGTTCCCTCCATCTACAAACTTGCCTCCATCACCCCCATCCTCAAAAAGCCCACCCTTGACCCAGCCAACCTCTCCAACTACCGCCCCATCTCCAACCTGCCATTCCTCTCCAAAACACTGGAGCGTATTGTCGCCACCCAGCTCCACACCCACCTCCAGTCCAACAACCTCTATGAACCCCTCCAGTCTGGTTTTCGCCCACTCCACAGCACTGAAACAGCCCTGGTCAAAGTAATCAACGATCTCCTCTCCTCTGCAGACTCCGGTGCCCTCAACATCCTGCTACTACTAGACCTCAGCGCAGCCTTTGACACTGTGAATCACTCAATCCTCCTACAAAGGCTGCGCCAACAGGGTGTTGAGGGCTCCGCTCTCGACTGGCTCACCTCCTACCTCACCGACAGGCAACAATTCATCTCCCTCTCTGGCCACACATCCGCCCTCTCCCCAGTCACACAGGGGGTCCCCCAGGGCTCAGTCCTCGGCCCCCTCCTCTTCATCTGCTATCTTTTCCCCCTTGGTCACATTATTCGCAACCTCAACCTTGATTTCCACTGTTACGCCGATGACACCCAGATCTACATCACCACCAAATCCCCTCACAACCCTCCCCTCACCCATATCGAAAGCTGCATCTCTTCAATAAAAACATGGCTGACTCACAATTTCCTTAAACTCAACAGTGATAAAACAGAGCTACTCATCATAGGCACCAGATCAACCCTCAATAAAACAGGACCCATTTCACTCACCATTGAGAATTCGACCATCACCCCCTCCCCCCTGGCACGCAATCTTGGCGTTATCCTGGACCCCACCCTCTCCTTTGACCCCCATGTCAGCTCCATCATCAAGATCTCCTACTTCCACCTCCGCCGCATTGCCAAAATCAAACACTACCTCCCCCCCCGTGCTGCTGAATCCCTCATCCATGCCTTCATCACCTCCCGCCTCGACTATTGCAACGCCCTCCTCACTGGCATCTCTTCCCATTCCCTCCATAGACTCCAAATGGTACAAAACTCTGCTGCCCGCCTCCTCACCCACACCCGGACCCGTGAACACATCACTCCCGTTCTCCGCTCTCTTCACTGGCTCCCCATCAAACAACGCATCATCTTCAAAACACTCCTCCTCACCTATAAAGCCCTTCACCACCTAGCCCCCCCCTACCTCTCTGACCTCCTCATCCCCTACAACCCCCCCCGAGCCCTCCGATCCTCCTCCACTCTCTCCCTCACAGTACCACCATCAAGACTCAAAACATTTGGCAACAGAGCATTCTCCAGATCAGCACCCCGCCTCTGGAACTCCCTCCCCCAATCTGTCCGCCACTCTCCCACACTGTCTACCTTCAAAACCCAGCTGAAAACATACCTCTTCTCCCAAGCCTTCAACTTACCCTACCCCCCAACCCACTGACTTCACTCACACCCCACGCTGTATCTCTTATTCACCCCACGCTGCATCTCTTATTCATACATTCATCAACTTTTTCTTTCCTCTTTTCCATTATGTTGTCTTTTGCTCGTTGTCCTATGCTTGCTCCCCCCCTGTGTTGTCCTTTGCCTGTTCATGTAATGTTCATGTTCAATTTTCTTGTCCAATATGTTGTCTTCTGCCTGTTCACCCCCTTTCTGTACTTTTAATTTTTTTGTAAGCGACTTTGGGTTATTGAAAAGCGCTATATAAATAAAAGTTATTATTATTATTATTATTATTAGTCTTCACTGTAGGGTCACTCATTACTGGATCAGTGAGCTGCATGAGATACTGACGGGCTGTCAGGAGAGAGAGAGGAAAAGAGAGCACTCATTTCTCCCGTGTTATTATCTAAACTTAAAAGTGGGGAAGGTCATTTTGGAGAAACCAGCTCGAGTGCGCTAGATTTAAAATACACAGCCGGAACAAATCTGTCACTTCCTTACAGAGCCCCTCCTCCAACACACACGAACGCGCACATGACCAATGAAGGCACAGTTTGTGCACAGATGGAAGGCTGACAGTCAGGTAGGCCATCCAGTTACTTTAGCCGGGCCGGCTCAGATGATTGGTCGTGCTTTTTACAGCGCTACGGCTTCCACAGATGATATTTTTTATGGATTTTTTGTCAAAGAACTTAAAATATTCATTGCTATCGGGATGTTAAGAGCATTCCATGGAATATAACAAAGTGTATCTCGAGCCGGTTTCTCAAACTTACCTACCCCACCTTTAAATGTAAACTTGAATAATGTACTTCATTTGAATGTAATAATTATGTTGTTTGTGGAAGCGCCAGTGAATGAGCATTAACTGAGTTTTAAACATAACTTTAAATGGAAGATCCCCATAGGCCCCGCCCACTTGATCGGTATCGGCCGATACTGATTCCGGCGATCGGCCCCGAAATTGGCGATCGGAGCATCCCTATTGAATACCTATATTTTCAACCAAAGTCTTGAGACTGGGACCATTTGAGGAGCAAGTGAATGCACTGCTGGCCTTGGTTTACACTTCCCGAGTGCCATTCTTGTGTGTGTGTGTGTGTGTGTGTGTGTGTGTGTGTGTGTGTGTGTGTGTGTGTGTGTGTGTGTGTGTGTGTGTGTGTGTGTGTGTGTGTGTGTGTGTGTGTGTGTGTGTGTGTGTGTGTGTGTGTGTGTGTGTGTGTGTGTGTGTGTGTGTGTGTGTGTGTGTGTGTGTGTGTGTGTGTGTGTGTGTGTGTGTGTGTGTCATTCCAGTTGAGTGTTCAGTTTCTTTGGAATTGAAACCAGCTATTATTGTCCGGCGCAGCTAATCACCTCTAGCTTCCCGGCTAACACTCGTAAACGTAGTCAGAGATTGAAATGTTGACGCGGTCTGGTTATCTCGTTTCTATTCAGTTCTCTGTGGCTTCACGTTTTCTCTCAGTGTCGGCTTTGTTCGTACCGGAGGCTCCCTTCAGTGTGACAAGGCTTTTAAATAAACAGCTCCTGGATCTGCAAGCCCTAGCTAATAGAGGCTTTAGCTAATCTGCTCTTAAGTCTGGTACCTCAGCTTACTGCTCTCCTCGCGGCCACGCCTCGCACTTACTGTTTATTTATACCAACAGCTTCTCCTCTGCACAATCTGGAGCTGCTTCTCCATCGCAGGCCAGGAACTAGTCTGTACCCTAATTTACACTCCAGTCTCCTGAGTCAAACACTCAGAGGTGGGAAGTAGTGGAGTACAAATACTTTGTTACTATACCTAAGTATTCTGGTATCACTACTTATTTTTCTGACGACTTTTTACTTTGACTTCTTACATTTTGAACCCAAATACCTGTACTTTCTACTTCTTACATGTTGAACACAAATACCTGTACTTTCTACTTCTTACATGTTGAACTCAAATACCTGTACTTTCTACTTCTTACATGTTGAACTCAAATACCTGTACTTTCTACTTCTTACATGTTGAACCCAAATACCTGTACTTTCTACTTCTTACATGTTGAACTCAAATACCTGTACTTTCTACTTCTTACATGTTGAACTCAAATACCTGTACTTTCTACTTCTTACATGTTGAACCCAAATACCTGTACTTTCTACTTCTTACATGTTGAACCCAAATACCTGTACTTTCTACTTCTTACATGTTGAACACAAATACCTGTACTTTCTACTTCTTACATGTTGAACTCAAATACCTGTACTTTCTACTTCTTACATGTTGAACTCAAATACCTGTACTTTCTACTTCTTACATGTTGAACTCAAATACCTGTACTTTCTACTTCTTACATGTTGAACTCAAATACCTGTACTTTCTACTTCTTACATGTTGAACCCAAATACCTGTACTTTCTACTTCTTACATGTTGAACACAAATACCTGTACTTTCTACTTCTTACATGTTGAACTCAAATACCTGTACTTTCTACTTCTTACATGTTGAACTCAAATACCTGTACTTTCTACTTCTCTCATTTTCCAAACAGGCTGGTTCCTTTAGTCTGAATGTGTGTTTGGTGGCGTGATCATTATTATTTAGAGTCATTGCGTGCCTATTGATTTGAACACGATCCGTGTATCCATCATTTCCTGGTCTTCTCTAAAGAAGAGGGACCAATGAAAACGTTGTCATGTTGCCGTTGTTCATTATTGTTCTCTTAATATAAAGGGAGGTCAGGTACTCTTTAAAACAGCTGGTAGTTATGGGTACTTTTTACTGAAGTACATTTCAAAGCCCTCTTTACTTTTACTTGAGTATTTTTAAACACGAGTATCTGTACTTCTAATTGAGTAAAGGATGTGTGTACTTGTGCCATCTCTGCAAACACCTCCTGAAGCTCCATATTCACAGCTTCCGTCCCTTCCACAACACATCAGAGACTGCACCGACCCCCCCACTTTCAAAACATGGACCAAACACACCTCTTCAGATTGGCTTTTAATTTGTGAATTATGTTGTGTTGCTGTTCTAATATTTTTTAATTCTATTTTATCTCGTTTTACCAACACTGTAAAGCGTCTTTGAGTACCTGAAAAAGCGCTTTGAAATTAAATGTATTATTATTCAGTGAACCAGCAACAGTGTGTTTTTATACACAATCTGAGTATACTTTGCTTTCATAACATGTCTTATTTCTGACTTCTGGCACTCCAATTATTAGACTAACATCCCTGGTAAAAAAAAACATCATACTGCACAGCAAACATACAAAATACACAAAATATATTTGAGTATACGGAGAATATTAGCCATATAGTAATATATTCAAAGCAGAAAACCTCCAAAATCCACTTTTCTGAGTTAATTTGAGTAACTTTGTGTATTTGTGTTTTATTGAATGTCTGATTTGTATATTTAAACATCAGATTACGGAAATGTATGCAATTGAATAATACATAGCTTTAACACGTCCGACCTAACGCTATATTAACTATATATCATGTCATCTTTCACACTAAAAGGCAAAGAAAACATCCAACGTATACATTTAGGGTGTCTTTCTGGCTGTTTATTTGACCAACTTTGTGTATTTGTGTCTGTAGATTTCTCCTAAATTCACCCAAAGTTGACGTTACAGAAAGCCTCATTTACATATTTAAACATAACGGTTAAAAGTGGACAATTTTCATGGTGATTAGTTCGTTGATAGTTAAATGTTTTACCCTATTCACCTTTAGCGTCAACATGTATGTAACATATGTCAAGAGTCATGTTTGTTATCATACACTTGTCAATCTATTTCTTTTTTTGATTTTTTTATCATTTCTTTCAGACTAAAGAGGAAAGAAAACATCCAAAACACACATTTAAGTGCTTGTGTGCTAACCTAGCATTTTTGTACCTATAGATTTATCCTAAATTCACCATCAGGTAGCATCACAAAACGCCTCATTTGCATATTTAAACATAACATTTTCAAAAACTTGTCGTGTAAAAAATACTTATGTTAGTGCCAGTGGGGAAGTTTCATGGTGATATTTATGACATCCATCGTCTCCCGCTTATCCGTGGTCGGGTCGCGGAGGTATCAGTTCCAGCAGAGAGCCCCAAACTTTCTTTTCCCTGGCCACATCAACCAGCTCTCACTGGGGGGTCCCAAGGCGCTCCCAGGCCAGCGAAGAGATATAATCCCTCCACCTGGTCCTAGGTCTACCCCTTGGTCTCTTCCCAGCTGGACGTGCCTGGAACACCTCCCTAGGGAGGCGCCCAGGTGGCATCCTAACTAGGTGCCCGAACCACCTCAACTGGCTCCTTTCGACGCGAAGGAGGAGCGGTTCAACTCCGAGTCCCTCCCGGATGACCGAACTTCTCACCTTATCCCTAAGGGAAACGCCAGCCACCCTGCGGGGAAAACCCATCTTGGCCGCTTGTACCCGCGATCTCGTTCTTTCGTTCTTTCTATTTATGACATGTTTTACCCTATTCACCTTTAGCGTCAAAATGTATGTATATGTGACCTAACATATTTCAAGAGTCATGTTTTCATCATACACTGGTTTTCTGCCTTCTATATAATTTCTTTCAGACTATAGAGGAAAGAAAACATTTAAGTGCTTGTGTGCTAACCTAGCATTTTTGTACCTATAGAGTTCTCCTAAATTCACCATCAGTTAGCATCACATTTAGCCTAATTTGCATATTTAACGTAACATTCTCGAAAACTTGTAATGTAAAAAATAGTCAGTGAGGAAGTGGGGACGTTTCATGGTGATATCTATTAGTGACATTTTGTAAAAAAAAATCTTTGACAGAGTCTAGCAAGTCATAATGTGGACTTGTTTTCAGGCGACCGCTGCCACTCCGTCCGAGGTCTCGCTTTAGGTCCTGATAATCCTCCTTAACTTTCTTCAGTTTGTTGCACATCTGGTCCACGGTTTCAGTTTGGGGTTTTCCATCGTTGTGTACAAACGTGGGCTTTTTGTTGTTGTTCAGGAGGTTGATCCCGCCCCTGCCCCTGCCTCCGACGTAAGCGTGACATACGCGGTTCTTGCTTCTAGACCGATTTTTTTTTGGAACTTTGTAAGAACCGGTTTTCGGGGATAAGAGCCGGCTCAGCTGCGGTGTGAACAGGAGAAAATGGTGCTTACCAGGCTCTAGCTCCGAACTGGCCCAGGAACCGCGTTGGTGTGAAAGGGGCATGTCAACAAATTAAACAGGAAATGTTAAAACTGGCTTCATCCAATGTCACATTTCTGTTCTGAAAACATACGTGAATTGGCACATATTTAAGATAAAACCGAATTTTGCATATTCAATGTATTACAAAATAAATGGCTTCAATGTAAGATATCCACTTGGTGAAATCTATCAGTTAAATACAGTTGTCTTCCTTTAGAAACGACAGCATGTTCCAGACACACAGAGAAATACATGAGGCTTCCTCTGCATCGCTGATTAGCAAATGCACCCACACTAAAAACTCATTAGTGCTTTTTTCCCTTTTTCATACTGCACTTTGATTTGCTGTGTGTGGGTGTGACTACATTCTCTGAGTCTCTGCAGCCTCGCTGCTTATCACACAAGAGTGCTGATTTCCAGCAGCTGATGGAAGTATTTATGTCACATCTGATGGCACGGGGTGTCCTGCTCACCGACCTGTGGGAGCTGTGGATGATATCAGGAATGCAGGATGAATGTAGCGTGATTTAGGGAGGGGGTTCGGTGTTTTTCAAGGACCCTTTTTAAGCTTT
The DNA here is from genome assembly GCF_949606895.1 of Notothenia rossii. Lineage (NCBI taxonomy): Eukaryota > Metazoa > Chordata > Actinopteri > Perciformes > Nototheniidae > Notothenia > Notothenia rossii. The sequence goes on along the minus strand of NC_136909.1, from coordinate 3,155,008 downwards.
ACAAAGGCACACTAATTGTATTTGTTGCAACCTCCTCCTTATAGGCAATTCCCCTGCATCCCTTAAAGGTCACCTATTATGCAAAATGCACTTCTCCATGTCTCCTCTACATCAACATGTGTCCCCTCTTCTCCATGTCTCTTCTACATCAACATGTGTCCCCTCTTCTCCATGTCTCTTCTACATCAACATGTGTCCCCTCTTCTCCATGTCTCTTCTACATCAACATGTGTCCCCTCTTCTTCATGTCTCTTCTACATCAACATGTGTCCCCTCTTCTCCATGTCTCTTCTACATCAACATGTGTCCCCTCTTCTCCATGTCTCTTCTACATCAACATGTGTCCCCTCTTCTCCATGTCTCTTCTACATCAACATGTCCCCTCTTCTCCATGTCTCTTCTACATCAACATGTGTCCCCTCTTCCTCATGTCTCTTCTACATCAACATGTCCCCTCTTCTCCATGTCTCTTCTACATCAACATGTGTCCCCTCTTCTTCATGTCTCTTCTACATCAACATGTGTCCCCTCTTCTTCATGTCTCTTCTACATCAACATGTGTCCCCTCCTCTCCATGTCTCTTCTACATCAACATGTGTCCCCTCTTCTTTGTGTCTCTTCTACATCAACATGTGTCCCCTCTTCTCCATGTCTCTTCTACATCAACATGTGTCCCCTCTTCTTCATGTCTCTTCTACATCAACATGTGTCCCCTCTTCTCCATGTCTCTTCTACATCAACATGTCCCCTCTTCTCCATGTCTCTTCTACATCAACATGTGTCCCCTCTTCCTCATGTCTCTTCTACATCAACATGTCCCCTCTTCTCCATGTCTCTTCTACATCAACATGTGTCCCCTCTTCTTCATGTCTCTTCTACATCAACATGTGTCCCCTCCTCTCCATGTCTCTTCTACATCAACATGTGTCCCCTCTTCTTTGTGTCTCTTCTACATCAACATGTGTCCCCTCTTCTCCATGTCTCTTCTACATCAACATGTGTCCCCTCTTCTTCATGTCTCTTCTACATCAACATGTGTCCCCTCTTCTCCATGTCTCTTCTACATCAACATGTCCCCTCTTCTCCATGTCTCTTCTACATCAACATGTGTCCCCTCTTCCTCATGTCTCTTCTACATCAACATGTCCCCTCTTCTCCATGTCTCTTCTACATCAACATGTGTCCCCTCTTCTTCATGTCTCTTCTACATCAACATGTGTCCCCTCTTCTTCATGTCTCTTCTACATCAACATGTGTCCCCTCTTCTTCATGTCTCTTCTACATCAACATGTGTCCCCTCTTCTCCGTGTCTCTTCTACATCAACATGTGTCCCCTCTTCTTTGTGTCTCTTCTACATCAACACGTGTCCCCTCTTCTTCATGTCTCTTCTACATCAACATGTGTCCCCTCTTCTTCATGTCTCTTCTACATCAACATGTGTCCCCTCTTCTCCATGTCTCTTCTACATCAACATGTCCCCTCTTCTCCATGTCTCTTCTAAATCAACATGTGTCCCCTCTTCTTTGTGTCTCTTCTACATCAACATGTGTCCCCTCTTCTTTGTGTCTCTTCTACATCAACACGTGTCCCCTCTTCTTCATGTCTCTTCTACATCAACATGTGTCCCCTCTTCTTCATGTCTCTTCTACATCAACATGTGTCCCCTCTTCTCCGTGTCTCTTCTACATCAACATGTCCCCTCTTCTTTGTGTCTCTTCTACATCAACATGTGTCCCCTCTTCTTTGTGTCTCTTCTACATCAACATGTCCCCTCTTCTCCATGTCTCTTCTAAATCAACATGTGTCCCCTCTTCTTTGTGTCTCTTCTACATCAACATGTGTCCCCTCTTCTTTGTGTCTCTTCTACATCAACACGTGTCCCCTCTTCTTCATGTCTCTTCTACATCAACATGTGTCCCCTCTTCTTCATGTCTCTTCTACATCAACATGTGTCCCCTCTTCTCCGTGTCTCTTCTACATCAACATGTCCCCTCTTCTTTGTGTCTCTTCTACATCAACACGTGTCCCCTCTTCTTCATGTCTCTTCTACATCAACATGTTTCCCCTCTTCTTCATGTCTCTTCTACATCAACATGTCCCCTCTTCTCCATGTCTCTTCTACATCAACATGTGTCCCCTCTTCTTCATGTCTCTTCTACATCAACATGTGTCCCCTCTTCTTCATGTCTCTTCTACATCAACATGTTTCCCCTCTTCTTCATGTCTCTTCTACATCAACATGTCCCCTCTTCTCCATGTCTCTTCTACATCAACATGTGTCCCCTCTTCTTCATGTCTCTTCTACATCAACATGTGTCCCCTCTTCTCCATGTCTCTTCTACATCAACATGTGTCCCCTCTTCCTCATGTCTCTTCTACATCAACATGTCCCCTCTTCTCCATGTCTCTTCTACATCAACATGTGTCCCCTCTTCTTCATGTCTCTTCTACATCAACATGTGTCCCCTCTTCTTCATGTCTCTTCTACATCAACATGTGTCCCCTCCTCTCCATGTCTCTTCTACATCAACATGTGTCCCCTCTTCTTTGTGTCTCTTCTACATCAACATGTGTCCCCTCTTCTCCATGTCTCTTCTACATCAACATGTGTCCCCTCTTCTTCATGTCTCTTCTACATCAACATGTGTCCCCTCTTCTCCATGTCTCTTCTACATCAACATGTCCCCTCTTCTCCATGTCTCTTCTACATCAACATGTGTCCCCTCTTCCTCATGTCTCTTCTACATCAACATGTCCCCTCTTCTCCATGTCTCTTCTACATCAACATGTGTCCCCTCTTCTTCATGTCTCTTCTACATCAACATGTGTCCCCTCCTCTCCATGTCTCTTCTACATCAACATGTGTCCCCTCTTCTTTGTGTCTCTTCTACATCAACATGTGTCCCCTCTTCTCCATGTCTCTTCTACATCAACATGTGTCCCCTCTTCTTCATGTCTCTTCTACATCAACATGTGTCCCCTCTTCTCCATGTCTCTTCTACATCAACATGTCCCCTCTTCTCCATGTCTCTTCTACATCAACATGTGTCCCCTCTTCCTCATGTCTCTTCTACATCAACATGTCCCCTCTTCTCCATGTCTCTTCTACATCAACATGTGTCCCCTCTTCTTCATGTCTCTTCTACATCAACATGTGTCCCCTCTTCTTCATGTCTCTTCTACATCAACATGTGTCCCCTCTTCTTCATGTCTCTTCTACATCAACATGTGTCCCCTCTTCTCCGTGTCTCTTCTACATCAACATGTGTCCCCTCTTCTTTGTGTCTCTTCTACATCAACACGTGTCCCCTCTTCTTCATGTCTCTTCTACATCAACATGTGTCCCCTCTTCTTCATGTCTCTTCTACATCAACATGTGTCCCCTCTTCTCCATGTCTCTTCTACATCAACATGTCCCCTCTTCTCCATGTCTCTTCTAAATCAACATGTGTCCCCTCTTCTTTGTGTCTCTTCTACATCAACATGTGTCCCCTCTTCTTTGTGTCTCTTCTACATCAACACGTGTCCCCTCTTCTTCATGTCTCTTCTACATCAACATGTGTCCCCTCTTCTTCATGTCTCTTCTACATCAACATGTGTCCCCTCTTCTCCGTGTCTCTTCTACATCAACATGTCCCCTCTTCTTTGTGTCTCTTCTACATCAACATGTGTCCCCTCTTCTTTGTGTCTCTTCTACATCAACACGTGTCCCCTCTTCTTCATGTCTCTTCTACATCAACATGTTTCCCCTCTTCTTCATGTCTCTTCTACATCAACATGTGTCCCCTCTTCTTTGTGTCTCTTCTACATCAACACGTGTCCCCTCTTCTTCATGTCTCTTCTACATCAACATGTGTCCCCTCTTCTTTGTGTCTCTTCTACATCAACACGTGTCCCCTCTTCTTCATGTCTCTTCTACATCAACATGTGTCCTCTCTTCTCCATGTCTCTTCTACATCAACATGTGTCCTCTCTTCTCCATGTCTCTTCTACATCAACATGTGTCCCCTCTTCTTCATGTCTCTTCTACATCAACATGTGTCCCCTCTTCTCCATGTCTCTTCTACATCAACATGTCCCCTCTTCTCCATGTCTCTTCTACATCAACATGTGTCCCCTCTTCTTCATGTCTCTTCTACATCAACATGTGTCCCCTCTTCTTCATGTTTCTTCTACATCAACATGTGTCCCCTCTTCTCCATGTCTCTTCTACATCAACATGTGTCCCCTCTTCTCCATGTCTCTTCTACATCAACATGTGTCCCCTCTTCTTCATGTCTCTTCTACATCGACATGTGTCCCCTCTTCTCCATGTCTCTTCTACATCAACATGTGTCCCCTCTTCTTCACGTCTCTTCTACATCAACATGTGTCCCCTCTTCTTCACGTCTCTTCTACATCAACATGTGTCCCCTCTTCTTCATGTCTCTTCTACATCAACATGTGTCCCCTCTTCTTCACGTCTCTTCTACATCAACATGTGTCCCCTCTTCTTCATGTCTCTTCTACATCAACATGTGTCCCCTCTTCTCCACGTCTCTTCTACATCAACATGTGTCCCCTCTTCTTCACGTCTCTTCTACATCAACATGTGTCCCCTCTTCTTCACATCTCTTCTACATCAACATGTGTCCCCTCTTCTTCATGTCTCTTCTACATCAACATGTGTCCCCTCTTCTCCATGTCTCTTCTACATCAACATGTGTCCCCTCTTCTTCATGTCTCTTCTACATCAACATGTGTCCCCTCTTCTCCACGTCTCTTCTACATCAACATGTGTCCCCTCTTCTTCACGTCTCTTCTACATCAACATGTGTCCCCTCTTCTTCATGTTTCTTCTACATCAACATGTGTCCCCTCTTCTCCATGTCTCTTCTACATCAACATGTGTCCCTTCTTCTCCATGTCTCTTCTACATCAACATGTGTCCCCTCTTCTTCATGTCTCTTCTACATCAACATGTGTCCCCTCTTCTTCATGTCTCTTCTACATCAACATGTGTCCCCTCTTCTCCATGTCTCTTCTACATCAACATGTGTCCCCTCTTCTTCATGTCTCTTCTACATCAACATGTGTCCCTTCTTCTTCATGTCTCTTCTACATCAACATGTGTCCCTTCTTCTCCATGTCTCTTCTACATCAACATGTGTCCCCTCTTCTTCATGTTTCTTCTACATCAACATGTGTCCCCTCTTCTCCATGTCTCTTCTACATCAACATGTGTCCCTTCTTCTCCATGTCTCTTCTACATCAACATGTGTCCCCTCTTCTCCATGTCTCTTCTACATCAACATGTGTCCCCTCTTCTTCATGTCTCTTCTACATCAACATGTGTCCCGTCTTCTTCATGTTTCTTCTACATCAACATGTGTCCCCTCTTCTCCATGTCCCTTCTACATCAACATGTCCCCTCTTCTTCATGTTTCTTCTACATCAACATGTGTCCTCTCTTCTTCATGTCTCTTCTACATCAACATGTCCCCTCTTCTCCATGTCTCTTCTACATCAACATGTGTCCCCTCTTCCTCATGTCTCTTCTACATCAACATGTCCCCTCTTCTCCATGTCTCTTCTACATCAACATGTGTCCCCTCTTCTTCATGTCTCTTCTACATCAACATGTGTCCCCTCTTCTTCATGTCTCTTCTACATCAACATGTGTCCCCTCTTCTTCATGTCTCTTCTACATCAACATGTGTCCCCTCTTCTTCATGTCTCTTCTACATCAACATGTGTCCCCTCTTCTTCATGTCTCTTCTACATCAACATGTCCCCTCTTCTCCATGTCTCTTCTACATCAACATGTGTCCCCTCTTCTTCATGTCTCTTCTACATCAACATGTGTCCCCTCTTCTTCATGTCTCTTCTACATCAACATGTCTCCTCTTCTCCATGTCTCTTCTACATCAACATGTGTCCCCTCTTCTTCATGTCTCTTCTACATCAACATGTGTCCCCTCTTCTTCATGTCTCTTCTACATCAACATGTGTCCCCTCTTCTTCATGTCTCCTCTACATCAACATGTGTCCCCTCTTCTTCATGTCTCTTCTACATCAACATGTGTCCCCTCTTCTTTGTGTCTCTTCTACATCACCATGTGTCCCCTCTTCTTTATGTCTCTTCTACATCAACATGTGTCCCCTCTTCTTTATGTCTCTTCTACATCAACATGTGTCCCCTCTTCTTCATGTCTCTTCTACATCAACATGTGTCCCCTCTTCTTCATGTCTCTTCTACATCAACATGTGTCCCCTCTTCTTCATGTCTCTTCTACATCAACATGTGTCCCCTCTTCTCCATGTCTCTTCTACATCAACATGTGTCCCCTCTTCTTCATGTCTCTTCTACATCAACATGTGTCCCCTCTTCTTCATGTCTCTTCTACATCAACATGTGTCCCCTCTTCTTCGTGTCTCTTCTACATCAACATGTGTCCCCTATTCTCCATGTCTCTTCTACATCAACATGTGTCCCCTCTTCTTCATGTCTCTTCTACATCAACATGTGTCCCCTCCTCTCCATGTCTCTTCTACATCAACATGTGTCCCCTCTTCTCCATGTCTCTTCTACATCAACATGTGTCCCCTCTTCTCCATGTCTCTTCTACATCAACATGTGTCCCCTCTTCTTCGTGTCTCTTCTACATCAACATGTGTCCCCTATTCTCCATGTCTCTTCTACATCAACATGTGTCCCCTCTTCTTCATGTCTCTTCTACATCAACATGTGTCCCCTCCTCTCCATGTCTCTTCTACATCAACATGTGTCCCCTCTTCTCCATGTCTCTTCTACATCAACATGTGTCCCCTCTTCTTCATGTCTCTTCTACATCAACATGTGTCCCCTCTTCTCCATGTCTCTTCTACATCAACATGTGTCCCCTCTTCTTCATGTCTCTTCTACATCAACATGTGTCCCCTCTTCCTCATGTCTCTTCTACATCAACATGTCCCCTCTTCTCCATGTCTCTTCTACATCAACATGTGTCCCCTCTTCTTTATGTCTCTTCTACATCAACATGTGTCCCCTCTTCTTCATGTCTCTTCTTCATCAACATGTGTCCCCTCTTCTCCATGTCTCTTCTACATCAACATGTGTCCCCTCTTCTTCATGTCTCTTCTACATCAACATGTGTCCCCTCTGTGGAAAGAGACTCTGAAAGTTTCAGGAACAAAGATTCTCTCTCTTTTTGATCCATTTCTATAAAAACCTGTCTGAAAATGAGCTGATCAGATTTTGGCCACTTGATGATGTCATAACGATGTGTTGTCTTGTGTAACCATTAGCCAATCAGCAACCAAGGTAACCCCCCCCCCCCCTTATCACCTGAATCTCCTCCTAGAGCACCATTGAGTTCTTTGTAACCAAATGTCTCTCAGAGGGGCGTGGGGGAGGGGCTCCTTATTTTCATCTCAAGTAACAGACAGAGAATCAGCACTTTGGAAACAGGGCTGAAACAGAGGGGATTATGGGTAATGCTGCAATGATCTGTTTGGTGTTTCAGCCAATCAGAGGCAGGCTCTGGATATATCTGAAACCTGTGATATATTGATGAAGAACAGTATAACAGGGGACCTTTAAAGACACTGTTCAAGATCCATGTCTTTATACCACATTTTAAAGTAGTGTAGAGATGTCTCCCTGGTTCAATAGGATTTATTGATTATTGCACGTTTAGTTCAGCAGGATAATCTCCACATACTTTAATGATTATACATTTTTCTATTATTTCTTATACTGTATTTATTCTCTAATCAGGGCTCGACATTAATGACTGCCCGATGGCCCGGGGCCATCTAGTATTTAGCTCGGGCAATGAAGCCTCACCTTCTGGTTGCTCTATCGGGCAATCTATCATGCCAGTATCATGCAGCCCGTGATATTCTAACCTGAAGTGTGTGTTTTGTCCACTCACCGCTGCATGTGATCATGCAGAGCTGCGTGTCGACTCGTCAGCCAGCAGCTGATCTCTCTCTCCCGTCAGATTAGACTTCACTCGCGTTTATGTCCATATCGATCAGATCTAGCTAGTTCTAGCTAATGATAGGACTACCTGCTTATTAAAAGACACCTAAACGATAAGTGTCGCTATGCAACTGGGTGAGGCCACAAAGTATAGCGCAGCATTATGCATTTGTTTACATGCCCACCAGAACCCCGAGGCATTACCAACAGATCAACGCACAATCAACCCAGACAGGACATCTCTTTCTCCACATTAAGTGTTACACATTAGAATTGACTATTCTTGTCTGTCATATAAGTGGCGCAACTGAAGCGGTATTGTATGGGCTCAGAATACACATATGCACACAGAAGGATTCACACTTGTATTTCATGATCCGCAAAAGGAGTCACACTTGTATTCTTCAATGCACACACAAATGTGTTCCGTTTCATATAAATGTAAATAAAATCCAAATACAGAAAAAAGTTTTACATATGTATTTTTGATCCACACATATTTGTTTTCCGTTTAAATCCCCTGAACCTGCAAACACAAACTGCTTTCTGTGCACGGATCGCTGTGCATTCGTGTGTGGGCTTTTTGAGACTCCCCTGACGCTCACCCGATTCCTACTTGTATTTTTTTCTATCTATAGCCAATCAGATGTCTCCTCCAGTCTAAGCCAATCACATGAGCGTGCCCCCACGAGGGTATGATTTCTTGCGTTCATGACCCTTCATATACGCATTTTGCGCTGTCCGGTCAGCTCGCTAAACAGAGGGCTGAGCATCAGGTGATCACGCAGAGCTGCGTGTCTCCGTCAGACTCAGCAGCTGATCTGATCTCTCTCTCGCGTCCGGTTACACTTCACTCGTTTATGTCCATATCGATCAGATCCAGCTCTCCTGATCAAACACCGCAATGAGCTGCTCATTGGCGCATGAGGACAAAATGGCCCAACTTTTGACAGAGCAAAACGTCACGGATTACCCATCATGCCTAGCTGCCAGAGCAGAAGAACCCGTATGTGCGCTCACAGACCATGCACCCCTTAAGCCCCGCCCCCCGAGCTCCCACTCTCACCTCACTAGAAAGAATGGAGACAGAACATAAATCTAGATTCGGCTTTTAGTGCATTTTACAACTTTAAGGACCGAATGATTTTAATAAGGGCTATAAAATAGTTCATACTGGGTAGTTTAAAAAAAAACTGATCTGCTGATTTACAGACGTCTCCTTCATGTTAGTCAATGGGGAAAAGTCTTTCTGGGCCCAGTTACATCACGGACTGATACGGAAATTGTAGTACCGCCGTTTGGACACAATAAATATTTTCATCAGAGTCCGGCGCACTCTCTGGGGGCTTGGTGTGATGCAGTAAACTCTTATCGCTCACTTACGTTAGCGGTGTCGTGAAACTGTGGGAAAATGTAAAATACGATGGCGAAGAAGAAGATTCCAGTGGCCCCAAGAGGAAGAAGCATGTTTCTTGCCAAATATGAACAAATAAACAATAACATGTTACCTTAGTTACAGTAACCCAGATTCGTGTATGCTTTATGTTGATATTCAAAATAGGTGCAGCATGTACAAAGTATAGCTAAGTGAAAAATGTATTTGGACAAGTACTCTCTAAAAACCTTTTCTTACACTCTATATTCAATTCATTGTATTTACTTGCACTATTATCTGTGTTATTGTGTTGCGCTGTTGGAGAAGCCTGTGACCTAATATGTTCATTGTCTTATCTACACTGTTGCTATGCACACATGACAATACAAGCCTTGAAGCCTTGAAATACAAACGATAATCTCTTATACTTTGTAGATATGTTCCTGGACCCTCTGTCAGGCACTGAGATGTTCAAGGCTTTTATTTGTCATCCGTACATACAGTGTAGTTATGTCGACGGAAATGTTAGGTGTTTGATTTTCAGTCGTTGCTGCTGTGTTGCTGCAGCTCTCAGGTCTGAAGCAGTGACTTTAAGTGACGACGCTAAAAGGATTGTGTGGGCGGTGCAGCAGCAGATTACTGAGAGGAGAAGGTGGGGGGGTTGCAGGGCTTCTTACTGTCGCTCTGTGCATCTCTTCATCATGTAGGTGTACTGACCCCCTCCTCTTCCTCTGTTGCCAATACCTTCATCTCAGCTCTCTCGATGCAAATGTCAGCGCTCATGATTACAGCTCCAGAACATTTCATTTGTATTTGTTCCGTTCATGGTATGCACAGCTTAATGTTTAACAATTATTTGCAAAACATGTCTCTGTAAACACATCGTACCCGAAAACAATATGAGGAAAATATGTGATGACATTGATGAGTTCTGAGATAGCAATTTGACTTTAATCGACTCAGTCCTTCCTCTGTGCTGTTTGAATAAAAAAATACCAAATGCTGAAACCAACTATTCTTTTCGTTAACGATTAATCTGCCGGTATTTTCATTGGTCTTTAAAATCTCTGCCCTATTCTGCCAATGTTTCGGCTTCATATCAGTATTTAGTGCCTCTCCTATGACATGTCTCCATGCTTTAATGTTCAAAAAGCTCTTTATTGTCTGTGTGGTTTATTCTCATTTCGCCCCAACAACAGCCTCTTCGTCAACAGACTTGATGCAATGCTTTATGGGATGCATCATTAGATCTATAAACTCTAACCCTAACCATAACCCTAAGAACCACGACCAAGCAAAACAAGTATCATTTCTTATGTGGCCTAATGTAAAAAAGGAGCAAAGTGGGAAGACACCTGCCTGTGCTGCAGCACCTCTTTTCACCCTCTGTCTGAAACCAGAGCCCAGTCTGCTCTGATTGGTCAGCTTAGAGATGTCCCGCCCCTTAGCCAATCACGTACAATGTGTTGGAGCGCTAGCCAATAGTCACCATGTTCCGGAAGTAAACAAAGGAGTCCAATGGAGTTGTTTGAAGCAGTTAGGAGGGGAGTGTGGGAGAGAAACTCCCTCTGAAGGGAACACAGTAGAGATGTTAAGATTCACCGATTCGCATCGGTGCACCGGCATAAACGTTCAAGATGCGAGTGCACCGGTTGAAAGAGTGCACATCGGCTACATTTTGGGTTGAACTTTTTTTTTTGGGCGATGCATCGATTGCGTAGCGTCTTTGCATCGGTAAAAAACCGATTCATTCATATAAAATCCCCTTATCTTGTCAACGTTCAGCAGAGACGATCTTTGATATTTGCTTCGCCACTACGGAGAACGAGAGTCTCAGTTATCAACACACACGGAAGTTGAGTTGAAAGAGAAACACAGCGCACCGAAAAATACCTACAAATCAAACGTTTGGCAACACTTCCGATTGTTCAAGAAAGACGGTGTAATAGTCATTTATGCTATATAGTTGACCGCAGGTCATGGAGAGTAATAAGGTATCCGTAGACCTTTGTATGAGGTATCTTTATTACTTAACAGGTCTACAGCCATGATACATAGATCCGTCCTAGATGCGGACTTGCATACACACAGTATCACTCCGCAGCCGCACCCCATCAGTAACGTCCTGATGGTATATGTGCGCGGCACTATTACTACAGACGGTCAACTTGAAAAATCACTCGCAAATTGTTAACGATGCCGAGCCGCTTTAAAGTACACAAGTAGTACGAGGAACTTAGCGACGCACATAAAGAGGCGACATGGGGTCTGCGGCTGAAAAGAGAAACCTGAAAGTGAGACATATGAGTTAAATCACTCAGTGAGGTGTTCTGTCAGAGAGAGGTGTTTAGCTTACAGCAGCCTGTGACGGCCAATAATAATTTAAATGTCTTCCTCACTGTAAGCAGTTATGAAATACCTGTTTGTGAAAGGTTATTTGTTTTCTTTATTGTTCCTATAGAAACCACTGCTTCCTGCTCACTGGTGAGTTAGCCTCTGAGTGTTAAGCACATCAGGCTGGCAGCTGTATGGGCATTGCTCTATGGTAGCTGTTATTTGCACATTGTTAATCATGAGCAATGCATCCTTACATTGTTTAACTGTGAGGTGTTATACAATTGTACTCTGGAGAGCTTTTAAAGGTAAAAAAAATAAACGGCATGATGGGATGTGCAGTACCAAATATGTAAAGCACTTTTTTGTTAATGTATGATTTTCTGCATATAAGGAATAAAACAAAAATCCTCTGTCGTACCATATTGAAGTATCATTATTTTTGCATCGTGTTGAATCGCATCGTATCGCCCCGAATCGCATAACGTTGAATCAAATCGTAACGAACTTTATCGCAACAGGGGTGAATCGTATCGTATCGCATCGCCTGGTGTTTCAAAGGTATCGTTAATGTATCGTATCGTGGCAACGTATCGAGATGCGCATCGCATCGGCCTCACTGATGGAGATGCACATCCCTAGAACACAGGGATATTAGCCTTTGTAGCCCATTCACATGCACTAAAACCTATAGAACACACTACAGGGAAGGGAAAACCCCAAAAAGCAGAATAGGGCCTCTTTAATACAAAATCATGTTTTTATGAAACTCTTTTAACTGACTAATAAATCTTTAAGTGTAAAATGAAAAGATGATAATGGCAACAAACAATGTAATCAACCCGATGCATAGTTCTCTATCTGTGTTTTTTAAATTTTGTTTTACTTTTATGTATGCACCACGACATCAAGTCAAATTCCTCGTACGTGTCAACCTACCTGGTGATAAACTTGGATCTGATTGTTCCCTCCCCAGCGGTGCCATACCCCCCGCAGCAGAAGCTGACGGTCAAAGAGCTTTATGTGGACGGGAAGCCGAACCCCGAGGTGCTGCGGACTCACCTGGTGAAGGAGGGCCGCGTGGAGGAGGAGGCGGCGCTGAAGATCATCAACGACGGAGCCAACATCCTGCGCCAGGAGAAGTGCATGCTGGAGGTCGACGCGCCCATTACAGGTGGGCGGGCGGATAATCAATGCAGCGGCGATATGTTCTCAAAACAAATACAAAAAACTGAGTGTCAAACTGCTGCTGAGTAACCAGATAGCAAATCTTACGTGTGATGAAGTCCATTTTCCAGCTGGATAATCTCCACATATTAACACCACTTATGATTTCTAAAGTAAAGGCTAACGTTAGGCTATAAATAATTGTAGACTTTAAAAAAATAAATGTCGACACTTGTGCTTATGTGCAACCTTTGAATTGAAATAGAATTGTATTGAATGTTAGCTGGCCGGCTCTGTTGTGATTGGTCAACCGCTTAGAGATGTCCCGCCCCCTTAGCCTATCACGTACAATGTGTTGAAGCGCTAGCCAATAGAAGCACAAGTTTTATAGAGAGATGTCTCTATGTTCAGGTGGTAAACAAAGGATTCAGATAGATAGACAGACGGATGGACAGACAGATAGATAGATAGATAGATAGATGTATAGATATATAGACAGACGGATGGACGGACGGACGGACAGATAGAGAGATGGAAAGATAGATAGATAGATATATAGACAGATGTACGGACAGATAGATAGATGGATATATAGACAGACGGATGGACGGACGGACGGACAGATAGAGAGATGGAAAGATAGATAGATAGATATATAGACAGATGTACGGACAGATAGATAGATGGATAGATAGATATACGGACGGACGGACGGACGGACAGATAGATGGATACATTTTTAGATATTTGGCAGGGACAATGCACTGTAATGAACACTTAAAACATTAAAATGTGTCAAGCGTAACAGTGCCAGATTTAGCTTTCAGCCAATTTCCTTCCGCAGTCCCTCGCATAAAAACATTTAAGACATTTACATTTTTACAAACATTGTAAAAACAAAATACATGTTATGCAAAAAGTGCAAGATAGATAGATTGATATAAGGACGGACGGATAGATGGATGGATAGATAGATAGATAGATAGATAGATAGATAGATAGATAGATAGATAGATAGACGGACGGGCTGATGGATAGATAGACGGACGGGCAGATAGATGGATAGATGGACAGATAGATGGACGGATGGAGGGACAGATAGATGGATAGATAGATAGATAGATGGACGGGCAGATGGATGGACGGACGGAGGGACAGATAGATGGATAGATGGACGGACGGAGGGACAGATAGATAGATAGATAGATAGATAGATGGACGGGGAGATGGATGGATAGATGGATAGACGGACAGACGGAGGGACAGATAGATGGATAGATGGATAGATAGATAGATAGACGTACAGACGGAGGGACAGATAGATGGATAGATAGATAGATAGACGTACAGACGGAGGGACAGATAGATGGATAGATAGATAGATAGACGTACAGACGGAGGGACAGATAGATGGATAGATGGACGGACGGAGGGACAGATAGATGGATAGATAGATAGATAGATAGATAGATAGATAGATAGATAGATAGATAGATAGATAGATAGATAGATAGATAGATGGACGGGGAGATGGATGGATAGATAGATAGACGGACAGACGGAGGGACAGATAGATGGATAGATAGACAGATAGATTTATACTTTATTGATGGAGGCGTTTCAGGGATTTTAGCCTTTGCAGACCATTTACATGCACTTAAACCTACATTACACACTACAGGAAAGGGAACACTCCAAAAAGCATAATAAGGCCTCTTTAAATCATGGTATCTGTAAACTGGTCACAGACCCCCTGGTTTAATAATAATCCAAATAGAGGCTTCTTTTTGTAGTATGGCTAGTTTTAGGATAAGGAAGGACAAATATCTATCCAGACAAACACGTATATTAACATCTGTATGCCTACTTGTTGTTATATTCTAAATTAACCGCAGTGGGTCTGTGTTTCCTCAGTATGTGGGGATGTCCACGGACAGTTCTTTGACCTCATGAAGCTGTTTGAGGTGGGGGGGTCGCCCAGTAACACACGGTATCTCTTCCTCGGGGACTACGTGGACCGAGGATACTTCAGTATCGAGGTAAGACGTTGTTTCCTCCAGGTTGTTCATTTGATATGAATATGTGGGTGTACTGTGAAGATGTAGATTGTGTTTCAGTGTCATGTACCTTTTTACATGCATTACTTATTGGCACAAATACAAACTGGGAGTGTAAGCGTTGTTGTCTTTAGAAGGACATAAACACATATTCACTCTATTTATGGCGCATTTCCACTGCATGGCCTCGCAGGGCTTAGTACGGTAAGGCCAGGCTCACTTTATGCTGCGCTTCCATTACAGTTTAATAGCTTGGGCAGTAACTATAGTAACGCAGTGTAGGCGGAGCCGTGACGTCATCTTCAATGAGAAGAAACTAGACAGAAGTGAAACAAGTCCAAACCACAGACTGCCTGTGTCATGGAGAATAAAGTCGCTGCTTTATTTCTGTCTGTAGGCCGTTGTTGTGAGTGTGGACGGTGGGAGCATATACTGCGTTAGCTTAGCCGATCTCCATCCAGAAAACACGCATTTTAAAAGGTTCTTCGCCTGCCGTCTGTCTGCAGACTTGTCAAAGCATTCATTCATGGTTTTTACTAACCGGTATCAGTATGTTGTTACTTCGGCATCATTTAGAAACGTGTATTACAATTAAATCACGGTCAAATATGTTCATTTTGTTGTAGTTGCCAGCGATTCCCTCACTAGTTTAGCATATTCAGCCCGGCTGTTGGCCCCGAAAGAACCTGGATTTTTGAGAGCCAGAAAAACTGTGAAAAGTACCAGTTAGCCGGAACTACGCCGAGTGGAAACGCAACAAAAAACAGGCCGGGTTTGGCACCGCACGCTTAATACGGTGCTACGCGCTGCAGTGGAAATGCGCCATTGTTAACCGGTTATTCAGAATCAGAAATCCTTTATTTGTCCCGTAACGTTAAATGTACGGTATCACAACAATAAAAGTAAAGTGCAGATTAAAGTAACAAGAGTAGACTTACATATTACAAGTAGTCTCACTTTTCTTATGTTTTTTGTTGCCAAATAATTAGGTTTTGTACATTTTGCCTTGCATCTAAATCTATAACAATTTAATTAAATAAATTTGGCAAATTCTCACTAATTTATACGGTTGCGAACATGTGTTGAAACGAGGAACAATAATAAGATAGCCAGTCAGATTGAGAACATTGTGACATTTGTCAGTGTATAAGCAGCTTTATTTTGCCCTTAGGTCTGACCTTTCTGTCAGAATGTAACTTGACCTGTTGGTGTGAATGTGGCTTCTGCTGCTCCTATGGCAGAGGAGTGCATCAGGGCCATTGTTTGCATTTCATTTAAAGTATTAAGATGATTTTAAATTAAACTGCATGATGGTTAGAGTTGGGACAATTTGAACGTTGACATTCGTTGTTGACATAGATAGATAGATAAATAGGTAGGTAGATGGATAGATAGATGGATAGATGGATAGATGGATAGATGGATAGATGGATGGATAGATGGATAGATGGATAGATGGATAGATAGATGGATAGATGGATAGATAGATAGATAGATAGAGAGATAGATAGATAGATAGAGAGATAGATAGATAGATGGATAGATGGATAGATAGATGGATAGATAGATAGATAGATGGATAGATAGATAGATAGATAGATAGATAGATAGAGAGATAGATAGAGAGATAGATAGATAGATGGATAGATGGATAGATAGATGGATAGATAGATAGATAGATGGATAGATAGATAGATAGATAGAGAGATAGATAGATAGATGGATAGATGGATAGATAGATGGATAGATAGATAGAGAGATAGATGGATAGATGGATAGATAGATGGATAGATAGATAGAGAGATAGATAGATAGATAGATAGAGAGATAGATAGAGAGATAGATAGTAAGATAGATAGATGGATAGATAGCTGGATAGATGGATAGATAGATGGATAGATGGATAGATAGATGGATAGATAGATAGATAGAGAGATAGATAGATAGAGAGATAGATAGTAAGATAGATAGATGGATAGATAGCTGGATAGATGGATAGATAGATGGATAGATGGATAGATGGATAGATAGATGGATGGATGGATAGATAGATGGATAGATAGATAGATAGATAGAGAGATAGATAGAGAGATAGATAGTAAGATAGATAGATAGATAGACAGACAGACAGGCAGACAGAAAGACAGGCAGACAGGCAGACACTTTATTGATCCCATTATGGGAAATTATTTAGTTACAGAAGCTGCAGTGTGTTCAGACATTAAAATATAAATACTTAAAAAATTGGAAAAGAGAATTAAGCAATTCAAAATAAAATGAAAAATATGATATCAAATTTAAACAATATCAAATATTCTGGATGATTAACATTATGGATCTTATGCAAACCGGCATTTGTTATTATGATGTGCTCTGCAAAGTTGACCACATAACCAACTCTAAATCCACCTTCCAGTTGAAGATGAGCTAATGTGTTTACTTATGAGAAAGTTAATGGTTTTCTTGGGGAGAAATAGACAAGTCGAGAAAGAGTTAGTCCAAAACAAAGCCATCTTGGATCATCCCATTGGACGGTGCAATGTGTAAAAAGGTACGAATGGAAGAAAGATGTTGGCACAAGTTTGCTACCTAGTTGTAATACTCAGTATACCGGTTCAGTGTTTGGTTTACATTAAAGCGGTCTGAAGATATGTAGTCGGCCCATCCTAATGGAGGCATGTCCTGTTTTGATTCTCAGGATGGTTGAGATGTTGGGTCAGAGTCACTTCTAACTCACCGCAGTGAGGATCTGTCTTCAGGGCCAAATGGGTTCTGCCGTCTGAACTTCTATTTCGATGACACCCTTAAAGGGCACAGTTCACTTCACGCATGCTTGTGTTCGATGGTTAAAAATAAGACAGAGGATTGGAACAGTCCGGCTGTACAAAGTGAAACTCGAGACTCCTGACCGGAGGGCGGCTGAAGTTGTAGACTTTGATTCATGGCTGTTACGATAATGACCCTTGGATATCCTAAAGTCCAGAGAAGACAGGACTGCTGTGTAACCCTCTGCTGTCCACCTGTGTTACAGACAGAGGTGGGAAGTAGTGGAGTACAAATACCTTGTTACTGTACTTAAAGAGCCTGTGACACGAACCCAACAACTGTTGTGCAATGAAATATTGGGCTACTAGTCATCTCGAACCGTCAGTTTAAAAAAGAAAAAGCGATACCGTTCCGATAAATATCAATAATTTCGAACATCGCGGGAAAATTCCTTCGACTCATTTTGAAGTTTTGGGGGAAGCCGGAAGTGACGCCAATGCGGGAACGCTTCACTGTGCGGCGAGAGAGACAAACACGGACAAAGTGTGTTGTCATGCGTAGAAATGGTGAATTACTGAGTTTAGGCACGTTCATAACGTTTTAATGAAGTTGACTACAGTATATTCATATTTCTCAGTGCTTTCATGTCAATTCGGCGAACATAAACATAAATGATCGTGGTGAAGATGATGATTCAATTAGGATAAAAAATCGGTAGTGAGAGCTGCTGAATTTCCTCCCGTAGGATGTGATATAAAAACAAATCGATTATTTTTGTAAACTCAAGTGGATGAAACTACATTTATTAGTGCTTTCATGTCAATTCGGCGAACATATGATACATTAAATGATCGTGAGGATGATGATTTAAAATTGTTTGTTTGAGCCAGTCTGCATTTCCTGATGAGAAAACAAACCGATGCTTTTTGTAGTTGCAGTCAGTGGTGTAGTGGGCGTTGGACGCGGGGGTACGCCGGACCCCCACTTATTTGAAGCATGATTTCTTTTTTTAATAGTCTAATATCTCAAATCATTGCCAGTGTTATCAGTTGCAAGTGTGTGTTTGTTGTAATAATGACGAAAACATAATAGGCAGATTTCACAGTAATTATAATAAAAACGTAGCTCAAGCATTTATGCAACTTGATTTGAAGCGTGTGTGTGTGAGGGGCAGAACTATGTGTGTAGGGTGACCAGGTGTCCCGCACTGTGCGGGACTGCACACACAGCATTTTTATTATTTGTCCCCTGTCCCACACATTGAGACTATGTCCTGCATTTGAGTGATAGTCGCGCAGAAAGGCCGGATCGGTTCGCTGACAGCCGGCACCGCCCTTTATTATTATATTGTCTAAACGGCATCATGTAAGTTGCGCTGACAGGCGACACATAGGTCCCCAGTTTACATGGGCTGGGCTGGGTGCAGTGGCGGACTGCCATCGGGACGAATCCCGATGGGCCGGTACCGAAGTGGGCCGGTCGGATAAGTCACTAGCACATCCCCCACTTCCCCACTTGACAATTTACTAGCGGTACCGAAGTGGGCCGGTCGAGAGTCCCGGGATGATTTGTAGTCCCAGTCCACCACTGGCTACATGACCGTATGATCGCCCATATTGACGCACCTAATTCCTAAACTTCATACAACATAAACCGATCCTTCAGCCTCATATGAGCTCTCAGACACGTTCAAAATTAAACTTTCATCGCTGTCTGAGCTTGCCGCTGTGTGCGCCATCGTGCGTTTACTTGCAGATGCTGGGATCCGGAACGGTGCAGCTGGAGCGCTGTGCCCGCAATGACGTCACACATAATTTGGCGGGACTTGAAGAATCCCAGAGAAGATCCAGGAAATGGTCAACATTGAAGGGCAGATTAATGGTTATCAAAGTACAAATATCCAAAATCAGTTCAGTAACGGTTTTCAAGCAGACAATATTTACTCAAATTGATGGGTTTGGATGATGGAGTAAAATCGTGTCACAGGCTCTTTAAGTACATGTTTCTGGTATCAGTACTTTACTCCACTACTTCTTTCTCTGATGACTTTTTACTTTGACTTCTTACATTTTGAACCCAAATACCTGTACTTTCTACTTCTTACATGTTGAACACAAATACCTGTACTTTCTACTTCTTACATGTTGAACTCAAATACCTGTACTTTCTACTTCTTACATGTTGAACTCAAATACCTCTACTTTCTACTTCTCACATGTTGAACACAAATACCTGTACTTTCTACTTCTTACATGTTGAACACAAATACCTGTACTCTCTACTTCTTACATGTTGAACTCAAATACCTGAACTTTCTACTTCTCACATGTTGAACTCAAATACCTGAACTTTCTACTTCTTACATGTTGAACTCAAATACCTGTACTTTCTACTTCTCACAGTGTTGAACACAAATACCTGTACTTTCTACTTCTTACATGTTGAACACAAATACCTGTACTTTCTACTTCTTACATGTTGAACTCAAATACCTGTACTTTCTACTTCTTACATGTTGAACACAAATACCTGTACTTTCTACTTCTTACATGTTGAACTCAAATACCTGTACTTTCTACTTCTTACATGTTGAACTCAAATACCTGAACTTTCTACTTCTTACATGTTGAACTCAAATACCTGTACTTTCTACTTCTCACATGTTGAACTCAAATACCTGTACTTTCTACTTCTTACATGTTGAACTCAAATACCTGAACTTTCTACTTCTTACATTTTGAACTCAAATACCTGTACTTTCTACTTCTTACATGTTGAACTCAAATACCTGAACTTTCTACTTCTTACATGTTGAACTCAAATACCTGTACTTTCTACTTCTTACATGTTGAACTCAAATACCTGTACTTTCTACTTCTTACATGTTGAACTCAAATACCTGTACTTTCTACTTCTCTCATTTTCCAAACAGGCTGGTTCCTTTAGTCTGAATGTGTGTTTGGTGGCGTGATCATTATTATTTAGAGTCATTGCGTGCCTATTGATTTGAACACGATCCGTGTATCCATCATTTCCTGGTCTTCTCTAAAGAAGAGGGACCAATGAAAACGTTGTCATGTTGCCGTTGTTCAGCATGGAAACATTCATTAGCTAACAATGACATTATTGTTCTATTAATATAAAGGGAGGTCAGGTACTCTTTAAAACAGCTGCTAGTTATGGGTACTTTTTACTGAAGTACATTTCAAAGCCTCTTTACTTTGACTTGAGTAAAGAAGTTTAGTCAGTACTTCTAATTTCACCAGAGTATTTTTAAACACGAGTATCTGTGAAAACTTAATTTGAGCAAGACTTGCTGCTCAACAACCTATCCTAACAATAAGCATTTGATAACAGTGGCTTACCTTTATATTTCTAGAGAGTTTTGAAAAACAAGCATTTGACAACCTATCCTAATCTCAACCAATCAAGATCAATGCCTGTGGTGAAATACTGTAGTTAAGAAAATCAGGTCGTCTCTCCTTGACCACTTTTCCTTAACCTAAGGGAAATTGGCAATAATTGTTAAGGAAAGGAAGGATTCATCCGGACTGCACTGACACTGGGTGACGGCATGATGATGAGACAGCGGTGTATCGTATCCTAAAGGAGATAACAAAGGAAGCATTGAAGCTCCTTTACTACCATCTAGATAATTCAAACAGCTCTTATCACGGCTAACACTCAGATACCTTTGTGCCATTTATAAAATTATGTCTGACGGCAACCGATGACTAGCCTCAACAATCTAGCAAAAGGTTAAAAACATCGAGAAATGTTTTGAGTAATCGGCTTTCATTGGGCAATCCTCAAAGAATATGTTAAAGAGTGCTATAAAGACTACTCTGGCTTCAAAGGGAGCTTCTTGAAGTCTGATCATTTGCCTCATGTGAGTCAGTGTTGGTTGGGTAAGAGGACAACATACAAGTCATGAAATGAAGAAATTCTTGAGTGAATATAATTGAGTTTCCCCGTCTCGAATCCATAATAGTGAGGCTAAATTAGCCTTTAAAAACACAACAGACACAAATCACGTCTCATATGTTGCTGGTCAAAATGCATTATGGGTAATGACGCTGCTAGGATTTGCCATGGGATAAAAAAAGACTGTGGTTGTTTCTCAATGTCGAGTAAACCTGCTGCAGAGCCACTATTTCAAGTATACTACACGTCATCGAACGGCGCCGAATGCATTCAAACAGTCCTTCGGCGCCACTCGATGACGTAGTATACTTGAAATAGTGGCTCTGCAGCAGGTTTACTCGACATTGAGAAACGGCCAGGATGTCTGGTTCTGCTGCATCACATTTCCTTCATTTTGTGTTTGATCGTAATGCCAACTAAGTTTACTCCTATGACAAAGAGATTTAACTATTTGTTTGTAACTTTCTGAGAAAATTCTTCTGAAAAGTCACAATACCTTCAGGAATATAAGTAAAGGCGAGGCTGGTGTGTTTGTAGTGGGCTTCACACGGCGGTATGCTAACATTTGGACCCCTCCGAGGGGCTTTGATGGACACTGGGTAGTACAGAGGTTGCTGAAATGTCACAGTTGAAAGAGGTGGACTGAAAGAGAATAAATGATGATGTTTGGTTTACACTGAGGACCTCGTGATGTGGCTCTGGGACTTTGACTTCTATTGGGGATCAGCAATGTGGTCCCAATGTAGGAGAGTCTGGATAACGCTACAATATACACCTGAACATCAGCAGGAGAGGACTCTTTAAAGTAGAGACACTACATACTGATATACACCTGAACATCTGCAGGAGAGGACTCTTTAAAGTAGAGACACTACATACTGATATACACCTGAACATCAGCAGGAGAGGACTCTTTAAAGTAGAGACACTACATACTGATATACACCTGAACATCAGCAGGAGAGGACTCTTTAAAGTAGAGACACTACATACTGATATACACCTGAACATCAGCAGGAGAGGACTCTTTAAAGTAGAGACACTACATACTGATATACAGCTGAACATCAGCAGGAGAGGACTCTTTAAAGTAGAGACCCTACATACTGATATACACCTGAACATCAGCAGGAGAGGACTCTTTAAAGTAGAGACCCTACATACTGATATACACCTGAACATCAGCAGGAGAGGACTCTTTAAAGTAGAGACACTACATACTGATATACACCTGAACATCAGCAGGAGAGGACTCTTTAAAGTAGAGACATTACATACTGATATACACCTGAACATCAGCAGGAGAGGACTCTTTAAAGTAGAGACACTACATACTGATATACACCTGAACATCAGCAGGAGAGGACTCTTTAAAGTAGAGACCCTACATACTGATATACACCTGAACATCAGCAGGAGAGGACTCTTTAAAGTAGAGACACTACATACTGATATACACCTGAACATCAGCAGGAGAGGACTCTTTAAAGTAGAGACACTACATACTGATATACACCTGAACATCAGCAGGAGGGGACTCTTTAAAGTAGAGACACTACATACTGATATACACCTGAACATCTGCAGGAGGGACTCTTTAAAGTAGAGACACTACATACTGATATACACCTGAACATCAGCAGGAGAGACTCTTTAAAGTAGAGACACTACATACTGATATACACCTGAACATCTGCAGGAGAGGACTCTTTAAAGTAGAGACACTACATACTGATATACACCTGAACATCAGCAGGAGAGGACTCTTTAAAGTAGAGACACTACACCCTGATATACACCTGAACATCAGCAGGAGAGGATTCTTTAAAGTAGAGACACTACATACTGATATACACCTGAACATCAGCAGGAGAGAACTCTTTAAAGTAAGTAAACATACTGATATACTCTTTAAGCTAATAAACTAATACAACTCAGCTCAAATCAAAGGCTGCCTATTTCTTCCCTTTAAAATACTCCACATTTAAAAGGGAAGGCCACTGAGCTCAGTCACACATGCAGGACAGATATAGGAACATGGATATCAGGATGTGGTTACCGTGGCAACATAAAGAGTCACCATAGCATCTCTAAGTAGCGTGCTACCTTTACAGACCAGTGGAAGTGGAGAATCAGTGCATCCATTTCACTCCCTAAGCTTTCTCTCTATCTGTCCATACACACACACACACACACACACACACACACACACACACACACACACACACACACACACACACACACACACACACACACACACACACACACACACGCGCGCACACGATGGTTAATAATACGTGTTAAGAATCCCTTATTAACCCGTGTCTTACACATTTTGTCACTTTCGTGTTTTTTTGTCATTTTGGTCTCTAAAGAGGAGAAATTAAACTAAACTCCTACACCTACAATCAAATAGTTATTTGGTATATCATTTATCAGTTGATGACTGATATATAAAACAAATATTTAATTCATTCATTATTATTATTTATATATTTATTTTTTATATACGTATATATATATATATATTTTTTTTTTTTAAATGTTTGGAGTCCACATGACAGAAATCAAATAGTGTTGTGGTGTAAAATGTGTGAGTGATATATGAATTAATGTATAATAATTATAAATAATAATACTACAATATTATTTTCATTAAACATATTTAATTGTTTCCATGTCTATAACTCCATATGCCACTTTTGATTGGGTTATATATTTTAAATAAATGAAAGAGAGACGTGTGTTGAAGCATGTAGCCTGTTGTTGGTTTTCATATATATATATTTATTTATCTGAGAACTTAATTTCACTGCAGTCTCTTAACACCAGTTACTGAACGTCTGCTGCAATAATGTGAACACTTTAAAAACCCTGGCACGATGTCAACATCTGATTTACTCTCAAAGCACTTTCACAGTTTTTCCAGACGTTGAAGGTCCGTGCATAATCTCCAGAAGTGTATAGAGACTGTTCTGCACTCGGCTGTATTCTGTTGTTTTGGGTTGCTCTGTTGGAGGAGCCTGTGACCTCAGATCTTCATAACTACACTAGCTATGTACACATGACAATAAAAGCCTTGAATCTTGACTCCTCCCCTTTCTCCTGTTCACAGTGTGTTCTCTACCTCTGGTCTCTGAAGATCAACCACCCCACCACACTCTTCCTCCTGCGGGGGAACCACGAGTGCCGACACCTCACCGAGTACTTCACCTTCAAACAGGAATGTAAGTGCTCACTTCTAAAGACGCTGTGACGTCCTCCTGCGCTGCCACGTTTTCATTTCTACTTTTTTATTCATCACACATACAAAAGAAGGACTTCCCATCGATGCCAACAATCATGTTTTTCTGAATTTCTGCATCCACGTGGTACAGAAGAATCAAATTCATCCTTTTTATATTAAAATGCATTTTCTTTAGTGTGTGTGTGTGTGTGTGTGTGTGTGTGTGTGTGTGTGTGTGTGTGTGTGTGTGTGTGTGTGTGTGTGTGTGTGTGTGTGTGTGTGTGTGTGTGTGTGTGTGTGTGTGTGTGTGTGTGTGTGTGTGTGTGTGTGTGTGTGTGTGTGTGTGTGTGTGTGTGTGTGTGTGTGTGTGTGATTTTGTGTGATTTTGTGTGTGGGGGGGGTTGTGTGTGGGGGTTTGTGTGTGATTTTGTGTGGGGGGGGGTTGTGTGTGATTGTGTGTGTGTGATTTTGTGTGGGGGGGGTTGTGTGTGATTGTGTGTGGGGGGGGTTGTGTGTTTGTGTGGGGGTTTGTGTGTGAGTGTGTGTGTGGGGGGGTGTGTGTGATTGTGTGTGTGGGTGATTGTGTGTGGGGGGTTGTGTGTGAGTGTGTGTGTGGGGGGGTGTGTGTGATTGTGTGTGTGGGTGATTGTGTGTGGGGGGTTGTGTGTATGTTCCTCTTCATCAGAGAAGATGAAGCTTGTCCTCTTCATGCTGCAAATGATAAACTATGGTGCAGCCAAACACACACATAAATAAGTGTGTGTGTGTGTGTGTGTGTGTGTGTGTGTGTGTGTGTGTGTGTGTGTGTGTGTGTGTGTGTGTGTGTGTGTGTGTGTGTGTGTGTGTGTGTGTGTGTGTGTGTGTGTGTGTGTGTGTGTGTGTGTGTGTGTGTGTGTGTGTGTGTGTGTGTGTGTGTGTGTGTGTGTGTGTGTGTGTGTGTGTGTGTGTGTGAAGCAGGTGTGGAGGCATTAGTATTCAAATTCCGAAGACAAAGACTCTTTGGCAGACAGCACATTTTAATCACTACAAATGTTACTCGCCCGCCCACAGACTGTAGCTTTAAGGGATTCAGATTGCGGTCCTTTTTCGTCAGTATGAAAGCTATCGAGAGGTTCTATATGAACACAATCAACCAAGAGAAGAGAAGGGGTTAGGATAAATAAGTAATGCATACACAATAATCCTTATTTAGAGCGTATAGGTCTGTCATATGTCAGTATGTAGTGTCTCTACTTTAAAGAGTCCTCTCCTGCTGATGTTCAGGTGTATATCAGTTATATAGTGTCTCTACTTTAAAGAGTCCTCTCCTGCTGATGTTCAGGTGTATATCAGTATGTAGTGTCTCTACTTTAAAGAGTCCTCTCCTGCTGATGTTCAGGTGTATATCAGTATGTAGTGTCTCTACTTTAAAGAGTCCTCTCCTGCTGATGTTCAGGTGTATATCAGTATGTAGTGTCTCTACTTTAAAGAGTCCTCTCCTGCTGATGTTCAGGTGTATATCAGTATGTAGTGTCTCTACTTTAAAGAGTCCTCTCCTGCTGATGTTCAGGTGTATATCAGTGTGTAGTGTCTCTACTTTAAAGAGTCCTCTCCTGCTGATGTTCAGGTGTATATCAGTGTGTAGTGTCTCTACTTTAAAGAGTCCTCTCCTGCTGATGTTCAGGTGTATATCAGTATGTAGTGTCTCTACTTTAAAGAGTCCTCTCCTGCTGGTGTTCAGGTGTATATCAGTATGTAGTGTCTACTTTAAAGAGTCCTCTCCTGCTGATGTTCAGGTGTATATCAGTATGTAGAGTCTCTACTTTAAAGAGTCCTCTCCTGCTGATGTTCAGGTGTATAACAGTATGTAGTGTCTCTACTTTAAAGAGTCCTCTCCTGCTGATGTTCAGGTGTATATCAGTATGTAGAGTCTCTACTTTAAAGAGTCTTCTCCTGATGATGTTCAGGTGTATATCAGTATGTAGTGTCTCTACTTTAAAGAGTCCTCTCCTGCTGATGTTCAGGTGTATATCAGTATGTAGTGTTTCTACTTTAAAGAGTCCTCTCCTGCTGATGTTCAGGTGTATATCAGTATGTAGTGTCTCTACTTTAAAGAGTCCTCTCCTGCTGAGGTTCAGGTGAATATCAGTATGAAGTGTCTCTACTTTAAAGAGTCCTCTCCTGCTGATGTTCAGGTGTATATCAGTATGTAGTGTCTCTACTTTAAAGAGTCCTCTCCTGCTGATGTTCAGGTGTATATCAGTGTGTAGTATCTCTACTTTAAAGAGTCCTCTCCTACTGATGTTCAGGTGTATATCAGTATGTAGTGTCTCTACTTTAAAGAGTCCTCTCCTGCTGATGTTCAGGTGTATATCAGTCTGTATTGTCTCTACTTTAAAGAGTCCTCTCCTGCTGATGTTCAGGTGTATATCAGTATGTAGTGTCTCTACTTCAAAGAGTCCTCTCCTGCTGATGTTCAGGTGTATATCAGTATGTAGTGTCTCTACTTTAAAGAGTCCTCTCCTGCTGATGTTCAGGTGTATATCAGTCTGTATTGTCTCTACTTTAAAGAGTCCTCTCCTGCTGATGTTCAGGTGTATATCAGTATGTAGTGTCTCTACTTTAAAGAGTCCTCTCCTGCTGATGTTCAGTGTATATCAGTATGTAGTGTCTCTACTTAAAGAGTCCTCTCCTGCTGATGTTCAGGTGTATATCAGTATGTAGTGTCTCTACTTTAAAGAGTCCTCTCCTGCTGATGTTCAGGTGTATATCAGTATGTAGTGTCTCTACTTTAAAGAGTCCTCTCCTGCTGATGTTCAGGTGTATATCAGTGTGTAGTGTCTCTACTTTAAAGAGTCCTCTCCTGCTGATGTTCAGGTGTATATCAGTAGTGTAGTGTCTCTACTTTAAAGAGTCCTCTCCTGCTGATGTTCAGGTGTATATCAGTATGTAGTGTCTCTACTTTAAAGAGTCCTCTCCTGCTGGATGTTCAGGTGTATATCAGTATGTAGTGTCTCTACTTTAAAGAGTCCTCTCCTGCTGATGTTCAGGTGTATATCAGTATGTAGAGTCTCTACTTTAAAGAGTCCTCTCCTGCTGATGTTCAGGTGTATATCAGTATGTAGTGTCTCTACTTTAAAGAGTCCTCTCCTGCTGATGTTCAGGTGTATATCAGTATGTAGAGTCTCTACTTTAAAGAGTCCTTCTCCTGCTGATGTTCAGGTGTATATCAGTATGCTAGCTGTCTCTACTTTAAAGAGTCCTCTCCTGCTGATGTTCAGTGTATAT